>NC_139633.1:1905272-1907772 GCF_964638095.1 Poromitra crassiceps | reverse complement strand
CCTGGGTCTGGCAGGAGGGAGGAGGCGCAGGCAGCCTGCACTGCGCTGAGAGGAAAAAACTTTTGCACAACTTTTAAGAAGAATCACGAAAAGCCCCCAAACTAAAATGAAAAAGGGACTATATGGCAACTTGGACGAGGGAATGACGTAGAGAAATCTCGCATTGTGTTACCCCAGAACGGGGGGTTTGTCGTATTGTGCGGTGTGCTGCTGTAACGAGCCCATGCCACTTTGCTCTCGTAGCGTAGTTTAACACACTGCCATAGAGTTACATGCAGAAAAATAATTAAATTTCTAGTTCGCCACTGAATTACCAAATTGATATAACTTTCAACCATTTTGAGCAAAGCTCTTTCCAAACAGGCCACCAGCGTTGGCTAGTTGTTGATATTTATACAGATATGGCCCCTTTCAAATAAATTATTTTTGAGGCAATAGGCAAACTGTAATGGCGTCGATTTCCGAAAAAAAATCTGGACTTCAACACAGCCAAAGAGTCCAGTATAGACAAGAGCATATGTCATTTCTTGGTTTTTTCCATAGGTATTTTCAAATCACTGTTCTAATACATATCTAGGGGGTTAGTCCCCCTTTAAACCTTTAGAAAGAGCACCAGCCTCCTTCCCCCTCTTTCTATCAATGGAGAAGTGGTAGAGAGGGTCACCTCCTTCCGGTTCCTCGGGACCACCATCCATGAATCCCTTTCATGGGATCTCAACATCAGTCTCATGATCAGCAAATCCCACCAGAGACTCTATTTCCTGCGGCAGCTCAAAAAATTCAGGGTCAGTCAAGCTGCAATGACCCACTTCTACAGGTCTGCTATTGAGAGTGTTCTTACTTTCTCCATGCTTGTCTGGTTTGGTCACACAACCACTCAGGACAAGACTCGGCTGGAAAGAGTAGTACGCCGAGCATCTCAAATCATCGGCTGTAGTCTCCCCTCACTTACATCACTGTAGTCTCCCCTCACTTACATCACTGTAGTCTCCCCTCACTTACATCACTCTTTTCCACAAGAATTATCAGGAAGGCGAAAAAAATCATAGCAGACAACTCTCATCCGGCACACTACCTCTTTAATCTCCTCCCATCAGGCAGGAGATACAGAAGCATCAAGAGTAAAACATCTCTCTTCAGAGATAGCACCTACCTCCAAGCCATGAGACATCTGAACTTGCACTGATCCATTGATTATGTCTGACCTATTGCACTTTAAACTGTATGCACTTCTGCTGAATACGATGCTGCTGGATACTGTTCCTGAATGTTATTTTGTTCTTGTGTTATTGTTTGTATATGGTGTGCTGCTGCACTGTCTTGTCTTTTTTGTCTGAGAGCGAACCAAGACAAATTCCTATCAACTTTGTTGACATGGCAATAAGCTGATTGAATCTTGAATCTTGAATCTAAACGCCCCTGTTCACGTTGCCTTGAGGGCCCTGGATTGGGGCTTGGATCAGGCTCTTCATCACGCCCTGGATTTGGCTCTGGATCTGGACTTATAGGTGGCGTCATGCACTGATCTATGGCTGCTGCACTTGCTGCTTTGGCTGTTCTGCATTTCACTGTGAAAATGTGAAAATGTTCTGAAATGCACTATTTTTCTTTTTTAGAATGCTGTGATTGGGGGGATGTTGGGTTATGTCAGGTTTGCACTTTATACATTGGACCAAAATAAAGACAGCCTTGAGAAAGTTCTGCCAAAGATTCTGCCAGATGTTAAACAGGCGTCAAAATGTTCCGAAACGCTCACATTTTCTTGTTCTTTTTAGAATGCTGTGATTGGGGGGACGTTCAGAGTTTTGTTGGGATATGGGTTGCACTTTATACATTGGACCAAAATAAACAAAGGCGTGAGGAATGTGATGTCATTTCAGTATTTTGAATAAAACAATTGTCTTACATTTACATCCACAGTATCATCATTTTTCATCATCTTCTATGCTAAAACCTCTCAATAAATCTGTCTCCAAAATATTCTGATTAGTAATGTTGAATAGACTACAGTACTTGCACAACTCCACTACTTCTGTCCTACACTATTGGATGAACTGATTCATGTCAGGTGTGTCTGACTGCTGCAGTCACAACAACAGTGATCAGGCACACCTGACATTAATCAGTTCATCCAATAGTGTAGGACAGGAAACCAAGATGCCCTACTCATTTCAGGAAGTAGTGGAGTTGTGCAAGTAGTCTATTAAAGGTTTATGATTGTCACATAACTAACTCCGTTACAACTCCATAAATAACCCTATTACATCCATAACTATAACTTAAACAGGCAGTATAACCAATATGCTAACTGTTGTCAACCCTGTTACTGAGGTGTCAGCCCTGTTACTTGTATAATATTCTAATATAATTAAAAAAAAATAAAAGACACATGTAAAATAAACAAATTTTATGCGTTAAGTAAAAAGTACCAGTAATCCACTCAAAGAAATTTGGGTATTATTAGTTTGTTTACATAACTTTTTCTTAAACAGAAAACGCT
>NC_139633.1:1887772-1897772 GCF_964638095.1 Poromitra crassiceps | reverse complement strand
TCAATTTGTGCACTAAGTTATCAATATAAAGTGATGTACCTATTATTACACTACCTGGGTGGTACACAGCGAGTTGTATTTTCAGCTCTATTTTTTTTTTTTTTCAGTAAATGATGTAGAGTATTGCAATATATCGCAATATGTATTGTATTGCAATGTATCGTGACCCATGTATCGTGATACGTATCGTATCATGAGGTCCTTGCCAATACCCAGGGCTACAGTGGTCAGCCGGTCCATGACAGGGTGAAGACAGAGAATCACTCATTCACTCCTTTGTGAAGTGGACATGTCAAGCATGTGAGACTGTGACAAAGCTGGTAGACATCTCCTAATGTGATTTATTGATGTTAAAAATTCTACAGATTGCACCTTTAATATGGGCCCTTAGATGTCTACTGTTATTGCATGCAGTGGCGGACTGCATAATCGGGCACGTCGGGCAAATGCCCGTGGCCTGGCCTGGCCTGGCCTGGCAAAAAAAAAAAAAAAAAAAGTTTTTTTTTTTTTTTTTTTTTTTTTTTGCAGGCCAGGCCAGGCCACTCACTGAACAGCAGGCCAGGCGCCGCCTACTGGTTTACTAGTGGTTTTATTACTTTATTCAGGTTTAAAGTGGGTGCATCTCATTGTAAAATTGGACTTGGCCCAAATTGGGCTTCAAACGGCCCAAATCGGGCTTCAAACAGCCCAAATCTGGCTTTAAACGACCCAAATCTGGCTTCAAACGGCCCAAATTGGGCTTCAAACGCCCCAAATTTTTCGGCGCCGCCCTTCGGACGCCGGCATGCGCGTCGGCCCGTATCGGCCTGGCCTGCTTGATATCTAATGCCCGGCCTGAATTATGATCCCAGTCCGCCCCTGATTGCATGTGCTTATTATCTGATATAATGGCATGTTGGCTATTTAAAATACAGCTAAGTAAATAATAATAATAATAAAAGTAGTGAGGGTTGAGTAGTAAATGTGGGGGTTGAGTAGTAAACAGAATACTTATAACAGTGTGACATTATTCTAGATAAAAAAAAAATGCAAACTATTACTTAAAATGTAATGTATTATAATTTACATAATGAATACATAAAGACAAATTCCATCTGGAGCAATAAAGGGTTCATTCATTCATAATCATAATGAACAATTTGAGGACTCTTTCGCTCTTTGAATGCTATAGCCTACATGTATATGACTTACTTGTTCATATCTGTGTCCTATCCAACCTTTATAATGTTACCTCATACAGTATGGCAAAATTAATCTGAAAGTTAACTGAAAGTAATCAGAATAGGCGACATTACTGAATTTGGGTAGTGCCCTGGATTAGGGGGCTGATTACAATTTTGATCAGTTACCAGTATCAGTAATTGGTGGAAGTTATTTAGTGTGTGTGTGTGTGTGTGTGTGTGTGTGTGTGTGTGTGTGTGTGTGTGTGTGTGTGTGTGTGTGTGTGTGTGTGTGCGTGTGCGTGTGTGTGTGTGTGTGTGTGTGTGTGTGTGTGTGTGTGTGTGTGTGTGTGTGTGCGTGTGTGCGTGTGTGCGTGTGTGTGTGTGTGTGTGTGTGTGTGTGTGTGTGTGTTTTGAAAGGGGGCGGGGCCGGGTGTCATGCCGAGTTTTGCACCCCCGCCGAGAATTGTATTGTAATGATTTATACGGAAACTTAACTGTTTAAAAATGATATAATTGTCGTCTGGGTAGACGTGATCTCCAAGCCAGGGGGTCTGTCCTGGCTCATGGAGACCGACTTTGATGCATTAGATCCGCATGGAGGTGACTTCCATGCTTGGGGCTCTCTTCTGGCTATGGAAGCCGACTTTGGTGCTTAAAATCCGGGTACAGATGACCTCGAGACCTGGGGATCTCTCCTGGCTTTATGGAGGGGGGTGCAAATCTCGGCAGTTTGTACCTGCCGAGATTTGCATCTCTGTTTTTAAGTTAAAACAGTCCCAAAATGTGGTGGGGGTGCAATTCTCGGCGGGGGTGCAAAACTCGGCATGACACCGGGGAACAACACGTCCTAACTATCACCGTGTGCCATGACCATCTGACATGAACGCTAGGCTACTTTCTGAACTGTTTGCCCCTAAAGTAAAGTAGGCATTATGGTTCAGTCAGTTAGCCTGTTTATTATTCTGCCTGTACTCCCGGACCCCCGGCGGTCCTACCTGTACTCCCGGACCCCCGGCTCGTCCCCGGCCGGTCCCGGGGGCAGATAGGCGGACAGCAGGTAGAGGTAGAAAGTCGCCGCCGCCACAACGGCGAACAGTCCCGTTAACGAGTGCATGTTCCTCCCCGGTCAAACAGTCCCGGGCGGCTCTCGGTGGAGGAGGGAGGAGAAGTCGCTCGCTACTGTAGGTGTTGTTTACGGTTCAGTTAACTTGACATCTACACCGAGAAATGACGCTGTCGCCCCCGAGCAGCAGGCGACATCATGCTGGATCTGACTTGGACAGACAGATCACATGTCAATCCGCTGAGCTCTGACAGCTCTCTCCCTCTCTCTCTCTGGCGTTGTTGTTGTTTGTTGTCCCGTTTAGATATAAACCAAGCATGTTATTTCAAATTCAACCAATTATGAATTTAGGAATTATTATGTGTGAATGCTGTGTATTTTCAAGTCGTAGGCTACTGGCATGCATCGGCCACTAGAGGTCAGTGTGGTAAAGGCCACCATCCTGAGAAACAGATCTGACTTCAACTGTGGTTCTATTCTGTGTGACAACAACATGCTCATAGTGTTGCAGCTCCCTCTGGTGGGTAATGGTGAAATTCTATGACTTTGTATTACGTTGTGTCATGAGAGAGAGAGACAGACAGAGAGAGAGAGAGACAGAGAGAGATAAACAGAGACAGACAGATATAGATAGATAATTAATTAGCCTATCTATCTATCTATCTATTTATCTAGAGCTGAAGAGAGAGTGAGAATGACAGACATACATGGAAGTTATGTAGGCTATGTCTATTATTAGACCACAAATTCACATAACACATTTTAAATGGTTGAAAATGCCATGAAAAATGTGTCTGAAAAACGCTTGGCCTCTTCTCTCTTATTATGTCAATGTCCCACTGAACACCTACAACATCTTCATGTTGGCCCCCTGTGTTACTCTTAACTGCACTGTTGCTTTTGCACACAGAAAATGTCTCACGAAAAATAAACCCACAGAAGTCAATGGGAAAAAGACATTTTATTCCACGTTTTGGCATTCAATATCTCTAAAATGTGGAGGATCTAGTCTGTAAAGGTGTTTACTACCATTCAAAAAAGGCCTACTACAATTTGTTTGAAATATTTTGGCAACCATCAACGATTTTCTAGGAGTAGGTGTCACATTTAACAAATAATGGATTTAATTTCTCGACTATTGCAAAGTAAATTCTGATTTTTTTTTTAGACCAACTTTATCCAGGACTCTACAATATACATTAGGCTATACGGCATCATGTACTGTATGTGTGTCTCCAACATGTCCTCATACTGAAACAGAATAAGTCCATTTACAATGACTCCCAAAGCGACCAATGTTGTCATTGTTCTTGTGAGGACGGGCTGTGTGTTTCCCCTGTCATCCAATCCATCTTGTCTGCACATGCGAGGACCTGTCACGTCTTATTCTGCACCCCGCGTGTGCCGTCGTGTGTCACGTCTTATTCTGCACCCCGCGTGTGCCGTCGTGTGTCACGTCTTATTCTGCACCCCGCGTGTGCCGTCGTGTGTCACGTCTTATTCTGCACCCCGCGTGTGCCGTCGTGTGTCACGTCTTATTCTGCACCCCGCGTGTGCCGTCGTGTGTCACGTCTTATTCTGCACCCCGCGTGTGCCGTCGTGTGTCACGTCTTATTCTGCACCCCGCGTGTGCCGTCGTGTGTAACCGTCTTGAAATGTGTGTCAGTGCCAATTAGCCCAGTCAACTTCCTTGTTCGCTCCATGAACTTGTCTGAAAAGAGTGATTCCTATTCTAATTATACTCATCTCTAAAAAATCAATCAACACTGACAGAAATGCCACCAAATGACTAATTAGCCTGCTGCCAAGGCTCGCCTAAATTTACTTTCAAGTCCAATCAATTGTGTAAGTGTGAGGTTTCTTCAATTACTGGGAAATGATCCCAGGGGAGCAGCTGAGAACCAGTGCTGCTTCATTAGCAGAGGGGACTGCTGTTTGTGTGTACATTTTGAATTGACTGGATTGAAAGTGAATTAACGGTTCTGACCAGTGTTGGGGGTAACTCATTACAAAAGTAACATATTACATGTAATATATTACTTTTAGCAGTAACTCTCAGTAATATAACTTATTACTTAGAGGATTTCAGTAATATCATACCAGTTACTTTGTCAAGTAACTCAAGTTACAAATTGAGTTATTTTTTTTTAAATCAAAGCACATATTTAAAAAAAGATACAATCATTTCCTAATCAAACTGTGAGTTTTTATGCAAATAACCACTATAGATGACAATAACAAAGGAAAAGAATAACATTTAGAATTTTGGACGGTTTACACTGACTTCA
Organism: Poromitra crassiceps; assembly: GCF_964638095.1. Taxonomy (NCBI): domain Eukaryota; kingdom Metazoa; phylum Chordata; class Actinopteri; order Beryciformes; family Melamphaidae; genus Poromitra; species Poromitra crassiceps. The sequence continues at coordinate 1,893,258 of NC_139633.1, read as the reverse complement.
AGGCGGTTGAAATTATTTTTCGGGATGGTTCCGATGTTCTGCTACTGCTGTTGTTTTGGTAAAAGTAATGCAAAAGTAGTGTAGTAAGTAACGACTTACTCTACACAGACAGTAATATTGTGAAGTAACTTATTACTTTCAAATGAAAGTAACTAGTAATATGTAGTATATTACATTTTGAAAGTAACTTGCCCAACACTGGTTCTGACACCTCAACTCTGAGAGAAAGAGAGGGGGAGAGGGAGAGAGAGAGAGAGAGCAGAAATGGAAGGGAGAGAGAAGACAGAAGAAGACAACTGAAGATCAGATACACACAGAGACTAAAGACTGAGTCATTTAAAAAGCAGAAACAGGTGACTATACAGATCACAGAGGACCATTAAAGTTGCCTCAATTTTTCCATCACGATATGAACCTGGACTATATGCAAGGCAAGGGGAACAACAAACTAAAGTGTTGTGCTGTTCACTCATCTAATAGCTGCCGACAGATTTCCAAGACAACAGCTTGAAACAGTAACGCTTAATTTATGCTTTGCCGCGCGACTCTTTTGAAACTGTTTCTTGACACTTTTTTCTGTCTCTTTCTGACAGATCAAGAGACAGAAAAACAGTGTCAAGAGACAGATATGAAGGCAGAAAGTTTCTGACTTCATATCTGTTGAGACGGCTTCAAAAGTGTCACGCGACAAAGCATAAATTAAGCTTAACATGTTCTTGTTCTTTCTTCTTCTCCTTTTGTTTTACCCCCGCCCTCATTTTAAATTTGTCTGCAAAAATTAACGAGAAGATCTTCCACACAGCATCTTTGTCAAATCAACACAGCAAACCAACAGAACCGTGAAACAACAATACATTTGACAGTGGAAAGCTCTGGATTAGTTGCATTGCAATTATCTTAATATGGCTACAATGTTCAAGCTAACAGTCTGAGGGCAATTAGGCACATATTTTAACTAGAAAAACAATGCAATACTCAAACATCTCAACTATAAGCAATTAGCATTTCAAAAGGATCATTTCACACAGACGAATTAAGGGACAAAACTCAACTAACAAAAAGCCCTAATTGGAGGAATTAAAAGTTTCCAGCATTGAGATCAGTGTGTTTTTGTATTGATGTCATGTGACATGACATGACATGACATGGCATGACATGACATGACATGACATGGCATGACATGACATGACATGACTTCACATGTCATCACTGTCCCAGTCTGAATCAGGCCTTCATGTCATTACAAACATCAGTTCACTAAAAGGAACTCCGACTCAGCACATTTGACATGCATCCCTCCACGAGACAGCACTCCCTTTAACTCATTTTGGGTTTCACAAAATGGCGAAAAATAGAATAAACATGTCTACCTTTTGTTTCCACCTTACCTTTTTCTTAGGTGAAATAGCCTCATTTTTCATAAACTTTTGCATTTCTTTTTGATCACACCTGCACAACGTATTCATTTTCACCCCTTCTTGTGGTATTTCTTCATCACTGCAAATAAACGTAAACTAAAAACTACACACATTACTGTAACATGGATAGTTACGGTCCCCATTTATGATTGGCTGAGTGACGTTGCTTGGCAGAATAACACTGTGACATTTAATTAGGCTATTTATTCAAATGAAAAATTGAACATTTGTATTGTTATTGATTACAATGATGTGTTATATAACAGCAAGAAGCCACTCAAGGACCTGCTTTACCCTAGTTATTTTATGGTAAAGCAGTAGCCTAAACCGCCTTGAGTGGCTCCTTCCTAAACGGCAATCAGTGAGGCTACTAACAGGGCTAAGTGTCTCCAGGAAAACCATTATTCAAACACTGCTAAGCTACTCCCGTTCTTTTGAAGGGGAACAGAATGAAGGAATTAGGTAACACAGGATAGAGGGCTTTCATTTCTGGCAGCCATATTGGAGGTCCTCAGCTAACAATAGAGAGCCAAATTCACGCCAACTTCCCGTTTACGCGTTTTTTTCCATAGACATTTGGTAAAATGCTTGTAAGAATAGTTTTACTTGGTCAAACCAAGCGATTCAGCTATATAGAATCAGGAGAGTCCATAGAACATTTCACTCATTTCAAAATTGCGGGTTAAAAACAAGTTAAAATAAAAATAGACATTTTGTTTTTAAGTTTCGGTCCGAGTAAAATGTTCTATGGTCTCTCTTGATTACAAATATAGCTGAAACGCTTTGTTTGATAAAGTAAACATAATATAAGTATTTAAGAAATGTCTAAGGACAAAAGAATGGTGGATGAAATCTCTTGGTACGTATGCCTAAACCGGAAGTGGCCGTGACTTTGGCTCTATAGTTTTGAACAGCTAGTACTTAGGCTACTTGGCGGCCTCAACCAAACTAAATAGACATGGTTAATCTGTGCTGTTTTCAGAAATTGATAGGCTACTTTCACCACTGATACATCAATTTTGTGTTTAGATGGCAGCTTGTTAATTAGGCCTATTACTGTCCCACTGTTAACACATCTGCTTTGCATGCTAGCTAATATTTCTAGTAGAAGCTAGCATTAGAAGTGGTTCGTAGCTCCATGTTAACGTTCATTTAGGGTTATGAATATAACCCCGGTTCTATGAGTAATATCTATAGTGAAACTTTTAGCGATGGGTGACATCTCATGTTACTCCTGACCAGATCTCACTTACACCAATGTTACTGGCTGGTGAAGCGTATCACTCCATGCACCAGGGGGAGTGGCCCCCACTATAAAAAAAAACAAAAAAACAAAAATGCGAGAGTGGCACAGCATTATGATAATCCATCTCTTCTCACCCGCCCCGCAAGAAGGTATTTCTCATAGAACCGGGGTTATATTCATAACCTCAAGTTCTATTTCATAATATCACGCTGAGTGTTTTTCGCTATGGGATGCAGCTGCTCCCGTAGTGCGAGACAAGCTCATCGAGCCTCACCAACTGACCCACAGAGGAGACGGCCTTGTTCCTGCTAAGACTCCAGATCTGGACCACACGTGCCCGGGCGCACAGGCCTGAGACGTTTAGCATATAGAATCCAACACACAAACACAAAGCAGGCTAACAGTTTGCACCGAAAGCCCAAGCTTGCAGCGTGGAGCAGAGGGTAAGCAAGGCTAGCAGTAAGAAACCAGGGTACCTTCCTTGAGGAGAGTAGCCGAGCTTGCCGAGGATGAAATCGCAGAGTCCGTTTCCAGGAGCAGGTTGCCACGGAAGCGCTGAGACGAAGCAAACGCAAACGGTGGCTCCAGGTGAGTTGCTAACTAGCGTCCAGCGATGGAAGCTAATCCTTCTGTAGACAGGTAAGCTAGCTAGCACCTGGCGCGAGATATGCTTTCAGGGCAAAAAGAGATGAAATAATGCCGTGCCACTGTAGCGCTGTTTTTAATTTAATTTAATTTTTTATAGTGGGGGCCACTCCCCCTGGCACTCGGCGTGATACGCTTCACCAGCCAATCAAATTGGTGTAAGCGAGATATGACATGAGGTGTCATGTGACATGAGGTGTCAACCATAACCAAACACTGAACATAAGATTATGAAATAGAACATCAATTGCTTTACTACATTAGCCTGCTGGCTATTAGCTGGCTAACACTGTCAGATGTTTGTTTTAAGGTTAAGCTGACAATTTTCCAGCTACACATAGTTATTAAATTAGTGACCAGACAAGACAGACAGTCAGACAGACAGACAGACAGACAGACAGACAGTCAGACAGACAGACAGACAGACAGGTGGAGGCATGCTACAGTACATGTGTAGTGTACATTTCCCCAGTGGACAGTGTGTTAAAGTCTACAGTATTTACGTGTATGTGTAACCTCTCTGTTACATCGACCCGACCTCATGGTAGGAAGCTACATTAGGCTGCTGGGGTCTAGTTGCAGTGTTGAAAATACAACCAGAGCCCTTTATAGAAAGAGTTGGGACAAGCTAGTATGACAGGTGCCATGTTGGTCCCCCCATCTTGAGTGATAAGAGAAGTTTGCTGCAAATATTTAGCAATGCCCTCCATAACACATCATTATGCATTATACTCTTCAAAACATCGGCTGGCATAGAATTACAAAGTTAATAGGACTGTGGAGCTAACATCGCTGCCATTCAAAACTGTAATGGCTGAACGTACTCTATCTATGGCTCTGGTATGGCTGAACATACTCTATCTATGGCTCTGGTATGGCTGCTAACATCTCATTGTCTATATACAGCCTGGCTAATTTGTAATGCTGCCTTCAAGTCGGGTTCAGAAGTTCCTACATTACTTAGTTACGAGTTCGGCAAGTATTGTGCATTCAAGTGGTTTTGGTTGTAAATGGCAGCAAAATGAACAAATGAACGAAAACCAAAATTTTCAACTGGTAATTACGAGTTTGCGGGGTCGTTTACGGGCGCTCATCTCGTAAATATTTCCGACATGGCTTGAAGGCAGGCGGCTGAAGTGTTTACTATTTTCTAATCGTTATAATTGATCTAGGGACTCCCCCAGCGAGTCTGGGATTAGAAATGGCAACCATCTCATCACAAAATCACTTCGACCACTAGACCAGCGGTTCTCAAAGTGTGGTCGGGGGCCCCCCAGGTGTCCTTGAGGGGGTTCTAGGGGGTCCGCAAGCAAAAAGGGGAATAATTTATTTTCACTATAATTCCATCCATAAGTAACACAGAAATGTATGACTGTTTTGGTCATGGGTGTCATACGCTTACTGTAATAGAACATGTAAAAGCTACAAAATCTTATCAGATGGGGGACCCTGGGACAACATCTTATCAAATGGGGGGTCTGTGGTCTAATTTGTGTCAGTTTAGGGGTCCTTTACTGAGCAGGTTTGAGAACCACTGCACCGCACTCTGGGCTGCAGGCTATGGAATAGCACATTGCATGGAACGTAACACACAACATGAAACTGGATAAACCACCAATCACGTAGCAGTTAGGCCGATAGGTGCGGATAGTCTACCATGCCGAGAGAAACAAGTGGGGATACTCTGTGTGTGCTTGTGTCTACCTTAACCTACACTACAGGAGACCACATTGATCATGTTTACACTCAAACATCTTTGTACAGTCAAAGTAGTCACCTATATGATGAACAGAGGGTTCGCCTTCTGCATGTAGCATGAATCGCAGATCAGTCCTGATTCAAGAAAGAGCGATTAACAGTCCGAAACCCAGCAAAACACAGAACTAGACAATGTCATCAGATGGCCGAGACGCATTCTTCTTGCCGGGGGGAAGACTCCAGAGATGTCCGGAGACAAACTGCAGTAACCGCCGTCGAACACTAGGGCGTCAGTCTGCTGAGCTGCTGATGTCTGTGAAACCTGACTCGACCTTCTACATGGAAAAGCCTTGGCGACAGTGCAGAAGAAGTGTCCCTTGGTTTCTTACCAAAAGTCATTTTGGGTCCCACCTCATTAAATTCAACTGGGGATGCCAAACAAGTGCAAGTGAAAGGAACGTACACATTTGTTCTACAGG
>NC_139633.1:1867772-1880272 GCF_964638095.1 Poromitra crassiceps | reverse complement strand
TTACACTTCATTTCAGCAAGTTTCGAGATGTGATTCACAAGATTCGATTGGAACAAACGTGTCGATACCTGCCCTGAAAGCAGGTGTTATGTGTCTCTTGTTGCTGGCTACATCTTAATCTGAGTCTGCGTTAAAGGTATACTATACTATGCTACTATGCTATAACTATTTCAGTAAAAAAAAAAAATCTTTATCCGTATAGAAAAGTTTCCCCTCAAAAACATCAATTGTAACCCACTAAATACTGTTGCAGTGTGTTTGTGGTCAGACGCTGACCCCCTGCCTGATTTGGTGCTGTTTACATCTGTTTGGCTGTGGTCAGGATGAATTTGGGCAGGTACATCCCACATAGGGTGTATAGCCAGTCATAGCGATCAGCCAATAACATCACTCGCAGCGCAACAGCCCAGCCAATAGCATCGCTAAGATGAAAACAAGGAAATAGAGCGCCTTCACAGAACAGTTTATGAGCTGTTTGGACCTCATATTTAGACGGTTTCAAGGTATGTGTGTGTTTATTTGTGTTTTTATAACATAACTGCTGTGAAACTATCAGAAAATACCGTTTAATCCCTGCGTTTGAACGGTTTACCGGCGCTCTCTCTCTCCACATAAACACAACCTCGCTCGACCACATAAACACAGAACACAGCAAAACAATGACTACGTTTACATGCACACAATATTCCACTATTATTCGGAAAATAACAATATTCTGAATTTGATAAGGGTCATGTAAACAGCATATTCCAGTTGCATTTTCCAAATTTGCCCTTTTTCCGAATTTAGCATTTTCCGATTAAGACATCTGGGTTATTCCAGTATTATTCGGGTTTTAGGAGGATTCTTTGATCATGTATACAGCGCATTCGGAATATGCGTCTCAATCAGGGTTTTTACCGCAGTTTGCGGTCAACTGATGTGTGCTAGAAAGCACTAGAAGAGGCGATATAATCATCTCTCATTCTCTGGCATGCGAAAAGAAAAACCCACATTTCTGATCGGGAGGAGATGAGAAACATTGATTTAAAGAGAGATATTTAAAGAGAGAGCAGTGCCCACGGAAGTCCCAAATGCTTGCGAGCCTGCGAGGTAATAACGTAGGCTACTAGCCTACTTTGTATGAAAGACATGGATGTGCAAATATCGCAATGCCAAACTTTCCAGCAGCAAGCTCCTGAAATGGACCAATAATGCTGCTCTGTTTATTCTCAACAGAAAAACTAGCTACGGCTGCATGTAAACGGGAATATTAGTGGATTATTCATTTAGTCGGAATATTGTCATTTTCCGAATATGGGCAAAAAGCGTAATATTGTGTGCATGTAAACGTAGTCAATGTCCCATCACTAAAATACACACAGGGCGAAACGTCTCTCAACAGAAACACATTGCCACACTATTATATGGGCCAGAAGTGGTCGTTCAAGCACACAAGCCTTGGCTGTTCCAGGTCTGCTTCCTCACTTTCTGCACATGTGCAAGCGGGTGTGTTTACTATGGGAGAGTACACGTGTTACGGAGGAGAGGACATCAATATGTTTCAGATTTATTTTCAACACGGTTTTCAAGGTGAGTTAGAGTTCATAAAAAAAAGGAAAGGTTTTGGAGGATCAGGAGAAGTCAAGTCAGCCCATTGCAATTTGCATCGCCAGAATTCTCCACAAAATTCTCCACAAAAAGCCGCCGTGCCAAATGATGATCAGTGCGTGGTGCAGCCCGGTCACACTTGTGCACGCTGGTTTTGATGCGGTCACACTTGTGCACACTGGTTTTGATGCGGTCACACTTGTGCACACTGGTTTTGATGCGGTCACACTTGTGCACGCTGGTTTTGATGCGGTCACACTTGTGCACGCTGGTTTTGATGCGGTCACACTTGTGCACGCTGGTTTTGATGCGGTCACACTTGTGCACACTGGTTTTGATGCGGTCACACTTGTGCACACTGGTTTTGATGCGGTCACACTTGTGCACACTGGTTTTGATGCGGTCACACTTGTGCACGCTGGTTTTGATGCGGTCACACTTGTGCACACTGGTTTTGATGCCTGAGAGATTGTTCAGCTGTTTGGTGATAACTGTCTCTGCTGTTTGCTCAACTCAACCCAATCATGTGACCAGCATCAGCAGTGAGAAACTAGGGACACAAGGTGTGTGTGTGTGTGTGTGTGTGTGTGTGTGTGTGTGTGTGTGTGTGTGTGTGTGTGTGTGTGTGTGTGTGCGCGTGTGTGTGTGTGTGTGTGTGTGTGTGTGTGTGTGTGTGTGCCGATGTGTGCCCAGTTCTCCCTGAGCGGAAGCACAAGCTTTCACAGTCTCCACAGGTGAGCTGCTGATCCGTGAGTGTGTTTTTCTGTTTGAGTGACCGTGTGTGTGTGTGTGTGTGTGTGTGTGTGTGTGTGTGTGTGTGTGTGTGTGTGTGTGAGAGAGAGAGAGAGTGTGTGTGTGTGTGTGTGTGTGTGCGTGCGTGTGTGTGTGTGTGCGTGCGCGCGTGCGTGCTTGCGCGCGTGTGTGTGCGTGTATCATTCTCAGTAGGTGAGCTGTTGATCTGATTCTCTGAGTCTCCCTCAACCATCTGTGGCCCACACACACACGCATGCATGTGTGCACCCATACACGCGCGCACACACACACACACACACACACACACACACACACACACTGCAGGGTCATCACATGACTGCAACTACCTGCTTGTTGACAGCGTACCAAAACAACAACTTGCTAGCATTATGGTAAACAAAATGTGTGATGTGTGTACTGTATTATCTAACCTATAGTATTAGTTGATTCAGCTCATGTGACTATGGGTGTTTAACTGATTGATGGTAGGGTGATCAACACCCACCCCCCTCCCCCCCCCCTGCTGCCTGGCCGTGGCTCCACCCCCTCTACCAATCTGGGCAGAGTTGTAGACTAGCTTCCCCTCCCCCCCGAACAGGCACCCCAACCGACTAGGAGGCACTAGTGCAGCGACCAGGACACATACCCCACCGGCTTCCCACCCGCAGACACGCCCAATTGTGCCTGTATGGACGCACGACCAAGCCGGAGGCGGAAGTATCACGGGGGCTCGAACCTGCCACTCTCGTGTTGGTAGGCAGGGCATCTACCGCTACCCAATACCCGGACGCCGCAGGGCGCTCGGCACCTTTGATAGGTGTCGCTCAACAGAAATGACCACACCTGGAGAATTTTGTTATATCACGTACACCGTCATATTTTGTCACGCAATGTGATTGGCTAGTGAGTCACATCGCATCGCCATGGAGATTTTATTTTTCACTGAACAGAATGAACTTATTGATAATTTTGGTCTGTAACTTTTCATCCTTATTGTTTACTAGTCTAGTTCCTCATTAAAGTCTAGCTTAGCTCGTGGCAAATATGCAGGGCATGGTTGAACGACTGGCAGAACAAGACCGCATAGAGAGACACTGCGGAGGGCGTCATCATTCAGAAACCACGGCCAAAACGGGGGAAAACACAAACTCCCGTCCAATCCTGGCGTTCTCCTATGTCGCGTGCATGGTCGGGTGTTGCACAAAAAGATCGTATATACGGAAGATGAACACTCCAACTTACTTCATTGACAGCAACATCCACATTTTTCTTCTCGCCAATTCTCAATGGCTTCCTTGTTTTGCTCAGGAGTACAAAACTTTAACTGGCGATTTTGTACATTTGTTGTCTGCGCAGCCCACCACACAACAGCTTTTAGCCATGTTTAATTCAAGGAATATGACGCTGGTGTGTGGAAATGAACGGAGCTTTTCCCCCGTGATGGGTGTGGCCTATTTCATACAGTGTCTCTATCGACACACACCTGCATGATTCTTCAATGAGAGAATACAAAGATGAGCAGATGGCATTAACACCGTGGAGATTGTGATCCACAGCATGTTGGACTGAAAAACGTCAGCGGAAAACGTTTGTCAAAATAGAAATGACAAAACGTCGCATGTCTCTTTATTTTCTATGAGAGACACTTATCAAACGTGTTGAGCGTCCTGCCACCAATCAGCCTGAAGGGAGAGCAAAATGGAAGGAGAGAGATCTGCTCTGATTCTGGGACACAAGCCTGCACACACAACACACACACGCGCGTGCGCACACACACACGCATGCACGCAAGCACGTGTGTGTGTGTGTGTGTGTGTGTGAATTATTAAAGCTGCCAATTAGACCAGCTGACATTTAGATCACAAACACCATGACATTTGCCTTTAGGAGTGTCTCTCTCTCTCTCTCTCTCTCTCTCTCTTGCACACCCACCCGTCCGTCCGCATGCATGCACACACACACACACACACACGCGCGAACACACACACACACACACACACACACACACACACACACACACACACACACTCACACCCCTTCACTCTGTAGCTCACCTTGTTTCTCTCACTCACACAGTACTCTCACATTTTGTGTATAAACACACACACGCGCGCACGCACATGCACACACACACGCGCGCACACACACACACACACACACACACACACACACATTTTAATTTCTTTATTTGGATTTTCTATTAACTCATTGAGTGCCAATGACGACTTTAGTCGTCAATTGCGTTTTTTGACGGTGGAACGTGTATCAAAGCCAGATCCATCTCCTGTGAAAGTATGGTGGCTGTTGAATGTGTAAAAGCTATTTTAGGGACCCATTAGGTGTAGGGATGGGCATTTCTAGCAAAAACACTATTCGAAATTCGCTGGCCAAAGTCGACTTTTAATCGAAATTCGAAAATAAATAAAAAAATGTAAAAAAAAAATGGTGAGTGAAATGTTGCATTGTCTCCCCTGATTCTAAGTCTAAGGCTTTATTAATTAATAGAAAAAGCTTCTGCTGTGGATTTTTAGCTCAAACAAGCATTGCACCCAGGGCCGATTCTAGGGGCGGGCAGGGGTGGGCAATGCCCACCCAAAAATTAATCTTGCCCACCCAAAAAAATAAAACTAAAAAAAAATCTCCCTTTTTGAATTCCAGGCGACCGCACTTAGGGTCGCGACCCGAAAGTTGGAGACCACTGGGTTAGTTAGTTTAGGGCACCTAACAGTAGTTATAGCTTTAATTTGATTTGAGAAATAAGCTCATCCAATGAAAATAAATATTATGGAGTTGATTATTTTAAACTGGATGAAGTATTTTTATTTATTTTTAGGGTAAGTCAATCTGCTTTCAAAGTAGTTTTCTTTGTCACTTTTCAGTTTGAGTTTGAATAAGACTAAACGTCTTGGAAATATAGCAATAGTTTTGTAAATACCGTAGTTAGTTTGTACAGTTTGCTAATCATTTTGACAATAATAATGTAAACATTGGCCTGTCACCTGAGTGAAAGTTCCTACTTACAGTTTGGTGACACAAAACAGAATGGTGACTCCTACTGGAACAATTTGGTTCAGTGTTTATGCCTGTGTTGCTGTCTGTTGTAGTGTAAAACGACTACAGGGAGAGCAGGTGGTTACATGAAAGTGAGTGAGAAAAGGAGAAGATACTGAATCATGACATCACAACAGTATAATCCTAATGTTAATTTAAAATTAAATATTCTTGGATGAAAGTCCAAAAAACGTCAAATTTTCTTCGGCGCTGCCCTTGCAGGCAGCACCGAGAGTCCATTCCTACCTAAAAGTACTTCCAGCGCCACTGAATATAATGCAATTTAATCCCCATCCCCGAACCCACAACCTCTGGCAACCTACCGCCAAAGTTGCCCCCTACCAGCCCACCCTAGTGTGGCAGTCTAGATACGGGCCTGATTGCACCACTGAAGTAAAGAACATGTTACATGACATTGACATTTTTGAAAATAAAAAACAGTTTTGACAATCATGAGTGGTTCATTAAATATTTAGTAGGCTCAGGTCTGAGTGCCAAAGGGGATTTCATCCGCCATTCATTTTTCCATAAACCTTGCTTAAAATGCTTATAAAAATTGTTTTACTTGCTCAAACCAAGCGATTCGACTATACTTAGAATCAGGGGAGACAATGCAACATTTCACTCACAAAAAAAAATAAAAAAAAATCGAATTTCGACTTTCAATAATAAAAGTCGACCTTGATAATAACAACGATTATTCGAAAATTCGAAATTCGATGCCCATCCCTAATTAGGTGGCGACAGTGCTCTCCAGATTAGATAAAGGCCAGGAGAAAAGAGAGAAGAAGTCATGAGGAAACGGAAATCGCATCGATATGCATGAAGCATAACGTTAGCTGTGCCTGTGAACAGCAGTCAATCTGCTGACACCACGAGCTCCTCCGTCACGGCTGCAATAGCCCCTCCATATGATTTAGTTGCCGACACCAGCCTCTTTCTGAAAAGTTACATTATTCTCAGCTGGGAGCCGGGACAGGCTGTGAAAAAGCGGGGGGATGCAGCGCACTTTTCAGTGCAGACGGAGCAAAAGCAGAGCGAGAGCAAACGCAGCGACACTCAGAGTCGCGCAGAGACACTCCCGCGAAGGAAGAGGAGGAGGGGGGTGGGGCACGCAGGGAAGCGTACAACACACAACACCCACACAGCAGGCTCGATTGACAGAGACAGGCAAACAAGCTATCTGATGCCCACCAGCAGTAAATCAAGACCAGCAAGAAGGTGTAGGGTCTGTGCACGCAGGGGCCAGCGCTGCTGGTTGCAGCTAAAAAATATTATTTTGCCAAACAAAATTCCTTTGTTTTCACTGTTTTATTGAAGTAAATTATTTTTGAGGTGTCACATCAGAAAATATTATCTTCAGAGTCAGTCATGTGCTTGAAATGCTATATTTCAGAAAAGGCTCAATATCTCAGCTTCTAGATGGAAACGCCAATTTTTTCTGTTTTTGACCTATCTTCTCCGGCTGATAACTAAAGAACGGAAAATGATATCAATAAACTTTTTTTTGCTGCTGATACAATAGAGTCTCATCGTTCTTTGTGCATGTTCGGTGTTTACATAGTAATATCACACAATATTCTGTGGGCCTCGAGAAATCACTGAAAACGCTCTGAAACTCTGGCACTGGGAGCGTCCGTTCTCCAAAAGTGGCTGGCACTCAATGAGTTAAGGACATAATCACATCAAAATCCAAATGTATGTCAGGGTCAAAATGCAATGTAAAGAGAAACATGACCACAACATAAGCACACCCGCAAGCTACAAAACATTTATGGATAGAGGTCACACACACACACACACACACACACACACACACACACACACACACACACACACACACACACACACACACACACACACACACACACACACACACACACACACACACACACACACACACACACACACACACACGTACTAGGACATGAAGGGTACCAGAGTCCCTAATGAATGCATTTCCACAGCAGAGAGGGTCAAACAGAGAGTGGAGTGGAGGGGGCGGGGCTTCAGACCTACTTGTGTTGTTGCAGTGATTGGAGAGAACATTGTTATTCAATTGAATTCATTTGATGAATGACAGGCTCCACTTGAAAAGGTGGTCTGGGGAACGCTTTGGCGTGCCCGATGCTGAAACACTTACGAATGTGAACGCCAACCGTACCGAACCACGTAGACAACACACGGGCGAGGATGCACTCCAGGCGCAGTTGATGACGCAAGTGTACTCCGCAAGTGTTCCGTCCCGTTCCCGAGCGCAGAAGAAATGTTGTAATGTGAAAGCTGACCAGCGGGGGAGAGAGGGGAGGGGCAATCGTACTCGGGTACCCGCCTCTCTTCTACCTTTCTCTAACTGTACGCCAATCTTCCTCACTCTCTCTCTGTCACACGCACGCACGCACGCACGCACGCACGCAAACACACACACGCACGCACGCACGCGCACACACACACACACACACACACACACACACACACACACACACACACACACACTTACCGTGGGGGTGAGTCGGGATACATGTTGTTGGTCTGCGACAGAGTTTCTGTGTAGGAGTCAAAGTCTAAACCAGCAGGAAAGTCTTCCAGGCAGGTGGACCTCAGTTCACCCGCTGAGCCTCCGTAGGAAAATCCATCTGGACCTGAAGAAAGAGAGAAACATCAGGCTAGGATTGATTGGTTTGCTCGTCAATAAAGTAACTACTGAATTGTCTAACTATGCATGATAATATGTATGTGGTCCTATAAACTAACTGGTGTATTTCTGTTGACTTCAAGCAAAACCACCCATGGCTGAAGGAGCTTTCAGGCTTATCTATGGAAAAAAACGAATAGGTTGCAAAGGGAAGATCTAAGCGTTTCTGAAAATGCGGGGTTCATTTGTGGACTTCCCAAAGTTTGCAATTGCAATCGGTTAAAAACATGACATGACTAGTTTTTTCCATGACTAGGAGTGATAATTGATGTTCTTTGTGTGATTCAGGTTTCTCCTCTCCAGTGAAATTGTCTGTCTTCTCAACATCCATCATTTCAGGTGTCCATCATACTGTATCTCAGACACTCCAGCTCTGATTTGGATGAAACTTAACACTGTGTTGAAGCAAACACACCAGCATTTTAGCACTCAGCACTTTGCAGTCAGCTGAATTCAGACACTAGGCCTAAATCTTAGTGCAATAGAGCAATGTGCAATAACATACTTAGCACTTGAACTCCTACAAACAGGCGTCATGTCAAGGTCAAAGGTCAAAGGTCTTACGTTTATACTTTGGCTTTTTTATGCAACCTCTAACACTGTGTCAAACGCTTCTTAGGCCTTGGCCACACTGATCCGTGGTGTCTGTCCGTGTGCGTTCATTTCTCTGTTCACTTCCATTCATTTTCAATGACAGCTGTCCAACTGTCCGTGGAGTACTCAGAAGCGTACGTATCCAGAAAATTTGCATACGTTTTGATGGACAGAAAGTTGAAGAGGGATGAACTTTTTCTGGGTGGACGTATCGGATGGTCGGATGGTCGGATAGTCACTGTCCGTTTAGCCAATCAGAGTCGAGGTCTCGAGAGGAGGCGTTCCGAGATTTGTTTCAACTTTTCAAAGAAGATGGTGGCCGAGGCGGTGAAGGAGGCTATAATTAATGCTGTGTACACCATCCCGCTGTTGTACAACGTGATAGTCAGTGTCACCGTCTGATTTCACCATCTAATCTGGTCATTCGGTGGCATTTTATTGCCACATAAGTAACGTAGCGCACAGAGCTAACAGCTAGCTGACGCCAGCTTTCTTCTTCTCTCGGTTTATAGGCGGGTCGCTGACACCTTCAAGGTGCTTACCGCCACCTGCTGTACAAGTAGGTTACTTGTACATGCAACGGACATAAATCTATCCGTCTATCTGTTCTGTCCATTTTCTGACGGATCAGTGTGGCCAAGGCCTTAGGTTGTGTGATGTTCTGCAATGTTTGTTTTTTTAATGTGAAGCAGTAACTGTGTACTGTGCCCAAGACACATTTCCCCTCGAGGATCATAAAGTTTAACCTGAACCTGAATCGAAAAATTACACAGATAGTCCTGATGGAGGCGCTGTCATTAAAGATCAAAATGTCTAACTTGAGAGACCATAACAGCTGCACTACCAGTCCATCTTTGATGACACCTGACTGCGTCATCAGTGAGGGACAACACTGTTCATTTGTTTAGTCATTCACACAGATTATAAAATAAACAGTTAGTCAACCTCACCCTGTTCTTATTTGGTCAAGTTTTAGTCGACTAAGTCGGAGTATTTTAGTCTCATCTTAGTCAAAGAAAACCTTAACTATTGATTCTTTAGAATTTCCAAATTCATTGGAAAGATCTATGAATACAGTATGTTATTATGGCATGGTATTAAGGTTTGAAGGTGCAATACAGAGTGAGACACAGATTTAACTGTTTCATTTTGTTCTTCTTCTCTTCCTAATTTGCCCCTCTTTAACATTTTAGTCTAGTTTTTTATTTGTTGATGAAAACGTCACTAGATTTCCTCATTGTTTTTCTCATCACAACTTTGTTTTTATTTACTTAACGTCTAGTTTTCATCAGTGAAAATAGGTCGTCGACAAACATTTTTCGCCACTGCAGTCAATCAATCAATCAATCAATCAATCAATCAATCAATCAATCAATCAATCAGTTGGTTAGTTCATTCAAAGTACAACATGTAGAAAGTGCCTCCTCTCCCTCACCATAACTGGCCCGGAGGTGCGGGTTTCGCAGGCGGCTGTCCTTGCGCAGGCTGCCGATGATGATGGTGACGCAGGAGAGGAAGAGGACCAGGCCTATAACGATCCCAGCCACCACCAGAGGAGACACCAGGAGAGACGCCTCGCCACCCACCTCGCGCTCACTCCTGCAGTCTGGGTACTCCCCATGGCTCTGGTTGGAGCTCACTGCATTGACAGGGAGGGAAGAGTCATGCTGTGTGTGTGTGTGTGTGTGTGTGTGTGTGTGTGTGTGTGTGTGTGTGTGTGTGTGTGCGCGCGCGTGTGTGTGTGTGTGTGTGTGTGTCAAGTCAAGTGTGCAAAGGTTACTCCCCTCCATAAAGGAGGAGATCCTTTGGATGTTAACAATTATAGACCAATTTCTATTATTTGCAGTACTGCTAAAATATTTGAGAAGTTAATTTATAATCAATTATCACAGTATATTAATGCTCAAAATATTTTATCACCATTTCAGTCTGGTTTTCGTTCAAATTTTTCTACTACTACTGCCCTTGTAAAATTTACTAATGATGTAGTTTCTTCCCTAGACAAAGGTCATTTTACAGGGGCAATATTTATTGATTTAACTAAGGCTTTTGATTTGGTTGATCATTATCTTCTTCTGGATAAGCTTCATGGTATTGGTATTTCCCAACAGGCTTTATTTTGGTTTAATTCTTATCTTCATAATCGTCGTCAGTGTGTTTTCCTTAACCGTAATCAATCTGATTTTTTACTTGTTGATAAGGGGGTCCCTCAAGGATCTATTTTAGGACCTTTACTTTTTTCCATTTTCATTAATGATCTTCCAAAAATGTGTTCCAATTGTTTTGTTCAGTTATATGCAGATGATACAGTTATATATACATCTGATTCAGATATAACTAAAATTCAAAATTCTCTGCAAATGGAATTTTCTTTTGTTCAAAAATGGTTTTCAAATAACAATCTTGTACTTAACAAACAGAAATCTTGTAGTATGTTGTTTGGCACTAGCCATAGTCTTAATCATGCTGTATCTTCTCAATTAGCCATTCACTTTACTGATGGGTCTCCACTTACTAATGTCGACAAATTTAAATACTTGGGACTTTGGATTGATTCAGAATTTTCTTTTAGGCCTCATATTGATTTCATTAGAAATAAAATAAATGCTAGTCTTAGAATTCTATATCAATCATCTAATTGTTTTACTCTCAAAGTGAGAAAACGTATTGTTCAACAGCTTTTATTTCCCATTATTGATTATGGGGATATCATTTATCAGAATACCTCAGATACTCATCTGCAGTCTTTAAATGTAGTTTTTAATAATATTTGTAGATTTGTTCTGAGGTGTCCTTACCGCACACATCATTGCTTCATGTATGACTCACTTAACTGGCAACCACTTAACTCTAGGAGACATTTTCATTGGTTACTCTTTGTTTTCAAATGCATTCACTTTAACTATCCGTCATACCTAAAACAGCTTTTAGTTCCATTTAGATCATCTTATTCACTTAGGCATACTCAACAACCATTTTTTATTGTCCCTAAAATCTCTAAACAAATTGGGAGACGAGCTTTTAAATTCAAAGCACCATCAGACTGGAATAATTTGCCTGACTCATTTAGATCAATTACTTCTTTTCATATCTTCAAGACTTCATTGTTTGTTTTTCTTAAATCAAGTTGTTCTTGTTTTTGATTGTCTGTTATTCTATGTCTAGTATATGTCTATATAATATAGTCTATACTTAACTATGTGGGAAAGCCTCGTTTGTATTGATGTCTGTATAGATTAATTGATGCTTGGGATGGTGGGAGAGCATTTATGTGTGTATTTGTTAATTGTTTCGTTGAATGTTACCTTTGTTTTGTATTCCTGAAATGTTTCATGTATTGTGTTCGAGGACCCTCTCGTAAACGAGATGCTGCATCTCAAGGGGCTTATCCTCAGACAAAATAAAAATTTCGATATATATATAAGTCAAGTTTATTTGTATAGCACATTTCATACACAGAGGCAATTCAAAGTGCTTCACATAAAATGGTTGACAGGAAAATAAAAGAATAAAAGAAGAGAATAAAATGGACATTTAAAAGCATCACAACAAAACTTTAAAAAAGAGTATAAAAAGTGCATTAAGCAACAGGCGCAGCAGTTGCAAAAAGAGCTAAAAACTTTAGCTCATTGGGTTTGCATAATAGAATAAATCAATTTATCTATATTTAGTCCCCCGACATACTATATAAGAAACTGTGTGTGTGTGTGTGGGAGCAGCAGTGTCTCCTACAGGCCACGGAGAAGCCATCAGCGTGTGTGTGTGTGCAGTGGCGTAGGGCCCCAGTCATGACGGGCCCCCGTGCAAGCAATTTTGA
>NC_139633.1:1835801-1865072 GCF_964638095.1 Poromitra crassiceps | reverse complement strand
GCCTGTCTGTCTGTCTGCCTGCCTGTCTGCCTGTCTGTCTGCCTGCCTGTCTGTCTGCCTGTCTGTCTGTCTGTCTGCCTGCCTGTCTGTCTGCCTGCCTGCCTGCCTGTCTGTCTGCCTGCCTGCCTGTCTGTCTGCCTGCCTGCCTGCCTGCCTGTTATTGCTATGAAACAGAACACAAAGCGAGAGAAAACAATCCAAACCATAGTCGGCTATATCAATCCTCATTTCTATCTCTTTGTTTTTATATGGCTCCTCCTCCTCTCTCTCTCTGTGTGTCTGTTGTCGGCAGTAATTTGGTTTCACACAAAGATTCATGAGTACAGGAAGTTGTTCTCACCCCTAACAATTCCCACCAGGCCTCACTCCTTTTTCTGTCTACCTCTTCCTCTCTCTCTCTCTCTCTCTCTCTCTCTCTCTCTCTCTCTCTCTCTCTCTCTCTCTCTCTCTCTCTCTCTCTCTCTCTCTCTCTCTCTCTCTGAGCATCTCTTAGCGCCTTCCTCTGTTTCTCCTGTCATTTCTCTCTCACAGACTCGTTTTCTTTCTCGTTAGCAAGAACAAGAGTAGGCCAATTATTTTAACAATTTCAATTGAGACAGAGACACACACACACACACACACACACAAATGTATGTGTAAATGTATAATGTGTGTGTGTGTGTGTGTATATATACACACATATATATACACATATATATATATACATATACATATATTTACATATATGTGTATGTATATATATATATATATATATACATACATATACATATATATACATATATGTGTACCGTAAATTCCGGACTATAAGACGCACCGGTCTATAAGCCGCACCTTCAAAGGTGACTATTTTTTTCTTCTATAAGCCGCACCGGTCTATAAGCCGCGGGTGTTTTGATGTTTAATTACCATATGTAAGGCTTCGTGCACAGAGGGGATTGTCGGGAAATAGATGGCTGTTTGGGGAAGCTCCCATTTATTAACATTTCAACAAAACAAAAGTCAGGTCACTAATCCCCAGACAAAATCACACATTGTGGTATTTTTTGTTTTTTTTACAGTGCACACAGTGTCCGCGGTGTGGTGAAAAGAGGGCAAGAGAGGAAATTAAAACAGAAGTGGATTTATAGTTAGAAAGAGTGCTAAAGAAGAGAGAATTCCGTTTTTTATTTTTTTATTTTAGTTACTCACAGTACTATTGACCAGTCCAACTCAAAAGATATTCGGCAGTTTCACTTTGAGCTCTTGTTCCGCCGCTGGGCACACAGTGTCCGCGGTGTGGTGAAAAGAGGGCAAGAGAGGAAATTAAAACAGAAGTGGATTTATAGTTAGAAAGAGTGCTAAAGATAGTCCGGTCTGGTTATGACGAGTCTCGCTGGGTACAGTACGCCAAAGCGATATCCATTGACTCGATGATGCTGTTGTATGTTGCGCGTTTCTGTTGCACCAACGCGGAGAGGTCCTGCCGGACGAAAAAGCGCGTACCCTCCCAGGTGAGGGGCTTCTTCCCCGCAGCCTGGAGGATGAGTTGACGGTCGGGCCAGCGGAGCAGGCAGATGAAGATGGCCCTCGGTGGCAGGCCGGGGTCTGGACGTGGCCGAGGCGCCCGGTGTGCCCTGTCCACCTCTGGTGGTTTCTCGCCTTCCTTCAGGTCCAGGATGTAACACAGGATTTTGCCACGAAAGCGTCCATGTCACCAATCTCAGCTCCTCTTTTACATTGATCAGGCGAATGTTATTTCTTTTACTCCTGCTGATTAAGTCATCAACCTGCGTGTGCAGGGTTTCGATTTTGCATTTTATCCATTTTCGGACTCACTGTGTTGTTTTTGTCCTCCAGTGCGCGGATGCGCTTTTCCGCATTATAAACTCTGTTCACGGTTGCCTTAGTTTCTTTAGTGAGTGAGTGGATGGACTTCTGCACGTTTTCAAACTTGTTTTCAAGCTGCTCAAAACCTCTGAGCGATGTCGGACTTAATCGATAGTGTTTCACGGAGTAAAAGTTTAGCCCAAGCGTGTATCTCCAGCCTCCAGCAGGTGAGTCATTTCCTCATTCATGGCGTGATTGCTTCGTCTTTTTCTTTCTGCTTACCTGTGTTGTGTTATGTTATGTTATGTTATGTTGTTAAAAGAGGGCAAGAGAGGAAATTAAAACAGAAGTGGATTTATAGTTAGAAAGAGTGCTAAAAAAGAGAGATTTTTTTTTTTTTTTTGGAAAAAATCCATAGATAAGACGCACCGTTATATAAGCCGCAGGGGCCAAAAAAGCCCAAAAAACGGGAAAAAAGCCGCGGCTTATAGTCCGGAATTTACGGTATATATATATTTAAGCAATATATCACGAGAGCAAGTGTGTTGTGGTGAATATATCCCCCTGATCAGTTGTTATCCCACGAGGCCGCAGGCCGAGTGGGATAACAACTGAGCAGGGGGATATATTCCACAACACACGCTGCTCGAGTGCTATATTGCTTTTATAAAAGGGTTCCAAGTATAATAATATAATAATAATAACACTATAAGTCCGACTGGCATGGTATTCTGAGAGTCAGTTGAAACACTACTGTAAGGCGGGACCTCTAGCAAGAAGATAGACGTGCGGGTGATTTGATTGGATCGTTCTGGAGACTGAAGTTGACATTGGCCAATCCTGGCGCTTGGCTGAGAGCTTTCTGGAAACCCAGGCAGCTCGAGCGCAGCGTTGCATTCTCAGGGCTTGCCCGACACCAACTAACGTTACGGGGTTAAATGCGGGGTTAAATGCGGAGTTAACAGCCTTTCTTTTGCAAAGAAGACATTAGCCCGCATCTATTCTTGTACAAAACATCATTTTCTGCGAAGTATTAGTAAAGTTATAAGCGAAGATCGATTCACAAGGATCTGACAGCTGTCTCCGCCATTTTTTTTTCTACGTTGTCATTTGAGGTAAGCCTTATTATTACTCTCTTAGTAAGAGAGTTGCCATGGCAACCAATAACCCATGGCCATGGGTTATTGAACTCGGTTACTGGAATTATACAATGGCTGTGAACCAATCAGATTGCTTGATTTGAGAGAGCCATTTTATAAATATATATATATATATATATATATACAAACATACACACATTATACATTTATACATGTATATACAACACACATTATACATTTATATACATTCTCTTCATGAATGAGTGGAGGCGAAGTGTTACTGTTTACTTGATGACATCACATCTGGTGTTACAATACGCTCCGCGGGTTTGAATCCTACTGCAGCCTCGCATACCAATCATGTACACACTCATGGCCACTGGATGTCTAAACACGTATGTATCATGTTGTATTGTCATGTGTATTATTGCGTAATGTGTATTCATTATTTTTGTTTCATTGTTTCATGATGCTTTGGCAATATTGCTATGAGATTCATGCCAATAAAGCAGTTTGATTTGATTGGAAGTGAAGTGAATTGAATTGAATTGAATTGAATTGAATTGAATTGAATTGAATTGAATTGAGAGAAATTGATTGATGCAAGACCAAATATGGACATATAGCCTATAATACTTTTTGGGCGAGCGAGGACAAGAGAGAGGCAGAGAGATTGTAATAAAAAATAATAAAAAAAGCCCTGAGGTGGCGGGACACAGCTGGAGGGAGAGAGGGAGAGAGAGAGAGAGACTGTTTACCTGTGTGTGTGTGTGTGTGTGTGTGTGTGTGTGTGTGTGTGTGTGTGTGTGTGTGTGACATAACATCATGGAGCCACTTGATTATGCCCTATAAGTATATAGCCTATACGTACCACACAGTATGCTCATATATTATAAAGCAGTGACAGACGGCCCCAATGATTCACTGTGGCAGCTTGTCACTAAAGCTTAGCGTACAGCAGAGCTACTCAACCTGCTTTGCTCACGGGCTACTTCTGTAAAATGATAGGAGGAAATAATAATATTAATTTTTCTGTAGCGGATTGTAGTTTTTTGGGGGGTGCCTTTTGGAGTTTAGTCTGACAATTTTGTGCACACAGGATAGTTACTGTATTAGTTAGGCTGTTAGTTAAGTACATCTAAGTGCCTGAGCGGCGAGCAGGCAGCAATATTTGACAATTTATCTGGAGCTCAGTCAAACTTGATTTAATGTTAGTTTTCATTGTGAATTAGAAAATGGTCGGGGGGCCACTCTGCACACTACCGCGGGCCGCATCTGGCCCCCGGGCCGCAAGTTGACTATCACTGCTGTGTAGCCGTCAATGGTTTTAGAATGGGGATTTAACTTAAATGCATAAAATAAGGTTTGTGGTGAACAAAGGTTTATGCAACTGCGGCCTTTGTGTCAGCAGCACGATAGTCTTCGCAAACGTGAATCACTTTTATGCCTTTTGAAGCGTTTTCTAAAATACATTTTTAAAACTACTTTGACAAAAATTGCCGGACCACCTTGCAGTACCTCTGCGGACCCCTTGGTGAAGACCACTGCTTTAGGGTATGTGTTTTTTTAATGAAATGACGCAGCCTCCAATAATGAAAGACTCACAAGATGAAAGGGGGTGGATCACTGTTTGGTGGTGTCAAAGGTTAGCATATGACCAACAACATGTATCCCGACTCACCTCCACGGTAAGTGTGTGTGTGTGTGTGTGTGTGTGTGTGTGTGTGTGTGTGTGTGTGTGTGTGTGTGTGTGTGTGTGTGCGTGCGTGCGTGCGTGCGTGCGTGCGTGCGTGCGTGCGTGCGTGTGTGTGTGCGCGCGCCGCGCACGCCCATCCAGACTGCACAGTCAAGTATGCATTTATTTTTTTGGTGTCACAAGCTATAAAGGTTAAGAGCCTCTGATATCGACATCCGCATCACTCTCTGCATTAGGTCCATATAAAGCTGATTGGCTCTGACAGCTTGTCGTTAGGGCTTACGGCCTCCTTCTCCTCAATATGAAATATAGCACACAGCACAGCGTACTGTCCATCCAGAGACGTCCAGCCACCACCAGCTCCCAGTGCTCTTCAATAAGCTGAGGTGGAACTGGGAAGACAACAAGTCCAATTCAAGCCAGCGAGTGGCGGTTTGGGTAATTACGTTTGGCAACATGTTTACCGGAAGGTTGAAAAAAAAAATCCACGTCGCTGAAGGTTGTACGTTCTATACAGAAATGAAATGCCATACTGTACAGTGCTCGCCTGTGGAGTTGCCCACTGATTTGACAGATTTTCCTCAAACCAATCCCACTAGTGACCGGCGTTACAGTCAGTTAGCCTCTCAATGGTTCGCCAGCAGATTTGCCACCTCTACCAGGAATGTCGGTCATAAAAAAATTATTTTGATTAAGGGAGTGATTTCAACAAATCTGTTCTGCCAAAACTGGTTCAGGTTCAAGCTTTAGTCCCGCCCACAAAGGTTCTGATAGGCTCAATTGTTTCTCAGAGTGAGAACATGAGCAACACTAGACTCAACCACTTGACAAGATCTGATGAGTAGGCGGGGCGAGATTCAGGAGCCTGGACCCATGTTTAATATGATACAGATGTAATGGCCCAGATTGATACACCATACTGGGCTCACGGTAAAATTGTATCTGATCATTTAAGCAGAATCTGAAGACATTTATGACTGAAAAAATTGCAGATGAAACTTTTGCTCATTAAAACATCGTCTCAAGTGAGAAACTGTTATGACTGGTTCAACCAATCAAAATAGAGGAGGTGGGCCAATTTGAAATGTCACGACCGTGACGGGCGGAGCATGGCATTGTCAAAGACAGAGGGAAGCTAGGCTAGCTATGTTTTGTTTTTGTGTGGGTATTTCATTCACAATTGATTAGACGTGTTGATCAGGTTTGCTGACTATGTAAACAAGTTAGCTGTTAGCTAGTTACTAACGTTAGCTGCCTGTAGCCTGTACTACGAATGTTGGATAAGAAGATCCAGGATCTGTCCCTTGATCTGGTTTGTCTAAACCAGATCAGCTCGATTGTAGTTAACTTGTACTACGAACCTCGTTTGCCAGTCGTTAACTCGAACCAGGTTTTTCTAATCAAGTTGACTGCGCGTGCACATGAAAATGCCCGTGCACACGAGCTCGTGCCCGCAAAAGAGGCGTGGTTTTTAACAACTAGCCAATCACAATGCAATATGGACCGCTCAGCTCAGAACCGTAGCTTTTACAGCGCCAGACACGCCTATTTCCTCATTCATCAAAGCCATCGACTACTATGTCAGAATCAAAATCCGCATTGGATATTTTTAGTCTGTTCCCGAATGACTGTCTAAAGTTACCACTTTTATTCACATCAGTCATTTATTTGAAGAGCGGTTTCTGCCTCCACGTATCCTATACAGCAGCTGAATTCACCCTCTCAATAAACTGCGAGTGGAAGCAATGTGTAGCCTAATGTCTCAGTCCAAAATCCGTAGACCATTTAGGCTCAACGAATAATAATGATGTCATGTTTAGTCGCACTGATTGAATAATTCCTATAGGCTATCAATAAAAAAAAGAATGATAATAAAATTAAAAGAGGCTTCTGAACGACACGGTACGTGCGGGCATAGATTTCATTTATAAAAAATAGCCTATTTTGTGGTCACATATATTGTCAGCAGAGTCGCATATCTCCATATTTCATATAATGATGCTGGAAATATGAAGTTCAATCACATCATACAGGCCAAAAGCAACACTTGCAGCTGCAAAATGCAGGAGTAGGCTAGATATGAATCATCTTAATATGGGATCGCCTGTGTGCAGGTGATCCCATATTAAATTGCTTAGATGTAGTAGGCCAGCATGTAAGCTATGACTATTTCAATTCCAACCCAACGTCAGTCTCAGCTCCATTGCGCACACGGCACCGTGCGCTTTGGAGACGTTTATGTAACCTTTTTATGCCGGTTTAGTGATATTTCTCCACTCACTATTCAGCTGCAATCGATCAGCGGGATCAAACAACGTATCTAGGCTACTTGAGAGCACAAAAATGAATATATAAAAACATATTCCAAAGTGGTATAGGGCTTAATTAAAATAGCCAACAAGTGCAAGGCTTTAGTCCTTGATTAACATTAACATTGATTACCATTACTCATTCAACATTACAATTCGTGCTCCTTCGGGAAACTCATCCAGAAAGGGGTTGGCCATTTTTCCAAACTGCTGATTCGATTGGTTCGTGGGCGGTGGATTTGAGGGTCTAATCTTATCCTTGCAACTTAACCTGCTACGGACCAGGTTTTTTTCCAACATTGTATTTATTGTTTTTCATTTATCACATTTATACAATAACAATACAAACATCCCATACATATCCCACCTCCCTCCCCTCCCCCCGATAGCACAACAGAAAGATAAACAAACATACAAAATAAAAACAAAAACACACCGACATACAGACCATGATTCCTCTGGGGGCTGACTAATTTAGCTTACATTTTTCAGTTACATCTTGACTCATGTACAGGTATTTAGAATGGAATACAAAGAGCCAATGGAATAAAGGAGCAAAAAACAAAATTCAAATAAAAACAGAAACAGCCAGTCAAACAGTCCCAGGCGCTTCCATCATGCCGGCCACATCTGTCCTCTCTAGATAACAAATAAAAGGGCCCCAAATGTTGTCAAACAGTTCCTGTTTACCCCTGATGATATATGTGATTTTTTCTAAGGGCAGCGTTGTTGTTAATTCAGAAATCCATCTCCCGATCCCCGGCCTACCAACCTGTTTCCAAGTTACGGCAATAACTCTTTTGGCCAAAAGTAAACCTATATCCAGAAACCTTTTCTCTCTCCTTCTGATGTTAAAATTAAGTGGGTATAATCCTAAAATAAAAAGCTTTGGATCTAAAGGTATTTGTATGGACAAAATATCTTGAATACATTTTCTTACTGCATCCCAAAATGTTTTGATTTGGTTGCACTGCCATAGACAGTGGAAAAGTGTACCTTTTTCTTTTTGGCACTTGAAGCATAAATCAGGGATGGCACCATTGTATTTATTGATCTTTTCTGGCGTTACATAGACTCTCATCAACCAGTTATACTGCAGCAATTTAAGACGTGAGTTAAACGTTTGGGATTGTGCTTTATCACATGCCTCCTCCCAGTCCCCTTCAGTAATGTCTTCATCATCTAAGTCCTCTCTCCATGCCTCCAGTCTCTCCATGGAAGACTCTGCAGACTGTCCTACCAGATGGTTATATATCCTAGAAATGATGCCTCTTCCTATACAGTTCATCAACATTACCTCTTCTATTGCAGACATAGTGGGAATAGTTAAAGATTGATTTTGCTGTTTTCTGATGAAATCTCTCACTTGTAAATAGCCAAAGAATTGTTTGCGATTTATGTTGTATTTATCTATTATTTCCTCAAATGACATCATCTGATCCCCATCTGGTTCATATAAATCTCCTATTTTTTGTAAGCCTTTTTCAGCCCAGTCTTTAAACCACCCAGACCTCCCTATGGGGAAAAGATCGTTCCTCCATATTGGACTGAAAAGTGAAAGAGACTCTGTTTCTCCCAAAAATTGTTTGACTTGCCGCAACACCTCAATCATGTTTTTAACTATAGGATTTTCAGTGCTTTTCTTGAGTTTTTTAACTTTAGCCGAGTATAGGTAGCTTGGAAGAGGTAGACTCAACCGATGGCCCTCCATCTCCCTCCATAAGGGAGCCTCTGTTTCTGTAAAATAAAACATAATCGTTCTCAGCTGAGCTGCCCAGTAATACCAGAGTGGGTTGGGACACTTAAGCCCTCCTCTATCATAGGGTAAATACAGTAACGACAGTCGCAACCTGGAGCGTCTATTATTCCATAAAAATCTGATAAACAGTTTCTTTAGCTGAGAGAACAAATTGCTCGGAGGTGGCAATGGTAAATTTTGAAACAAATACAACAGTTTGGGAAGTACATTCATCTTGAGGACATTTATTCTCCCTATTAATGACATTGGAATCGAAGACCACCTATCTACTGATTTTGAAATATCCGACAGCAATGGTCCGTAGTTCACATCTACAATTTTCCCCAGAGATGGAACTATTTGAATGCCTAAATAAGTGAAACATTCCACCACTTTGAACTGAGCGGCTTCTTCTGGCGGATTTCTCATTTCCGCCTGGTTTAGTAGCATAATTGCAGTTTTAGTTGTGTTTATCTTATAGCCTGAGATCTTTCCAAATGCTTTAATTAAATCCATCAAGGCCGGGATAGATTTTCTTATATCCTTGAGGAAAATAATGACATCGTCTGCATATAAGGCCAGACGATGCTCCTGTTGTCCCATAGTTATTCCTGAGATGTTCCTATGAATGCTTACTGCCAGCGCTAGTGGTTCAATTGCCAAAATAAATAATAATGGAGACACCGGATCCCCTTGCCTACAGCCACGTTTTATCTTGATAGTATTTGAGATGGTTCCATTGGTCAATATTTCAGCATATGGCTCCGTATAAAGTAATTTTATCCATTTGCAAAATTTATCCCCTAGGCCAAAACGGTTCAGAATTTCAAAAAGATATGGCCATTCCACCCTGTCAAAGGCCTTTTCGGCGTCCAATGCCAATAAAGCAGTGTCTGGCTCCCCCTTGTGGTAATGGAGAATATTCAGAATTCTTCTGACATTATGAAAGCCTTGCCTGCCACGAATAAAACCGTTCTGATCTTTTCCTATTATTTTTGGTATTATCCCTTCAATCCTTCTAGCTAAAATTTTACATAACACTTTCAGATCCGCATTTAAAAGACTAATTGGCCTCAGGTTCTCACATTTGTTGTTTGGTTTACCCGGTTTTGGCAATAACGTGATCAATGCTCCTCTTAAGGAGCGTGGCAGGATTCCATTTTCAAAGGATTCAATAAACATTTCTAAAAGGGGTGTCTGTAATCTAATTTTGAACTTCTTATAAATTTCAATTGGTAATCCGTCGGGCCCCGGTGTTTTTCCTGATTGTATACTATCAATTGCTATAGCTATTTCCTCTAACGTTATGTCTTTATCTATATCTGCTCTAAACTCTTCTGGTACTGGGTGTATATCGGTTCCCTCTAAGAAGGTGTTCAATTCCGATTCGTCGTAGCTTATTTCTGAGCTATAAAGCTCTTCATAATATTTTCTGAAAGCTTCATTTATTCCAATTGGATCTACAATAGTCTCTCCTAGGTTATTTTGTAAAGAAATGATGGCCCTCTCGTTCTCTAACTGTTTGATGCGCCACGCCAGCACCTTCCCAGATGCCTCTCCCTGCTCATAAAATGTTTGTCTAAGTCTTAAAAGACTGGCCATTGCTTTTGATGCCGATTGTTCATTATATTGTGACCGTATCAGGAGCAATCTTTGGTGAACTCCAGGGGAACCTGATTGAAAGTATTCTTTTTCCAATGTCTTAATTTCTATTTCCAATGCCTTTGTCTTCTGATACGTCTGCTTAGCTTTAGAACTAGTTATGTTGATTATTTGGCCCCTAATAAAAGCTTTAAAAGCCTCCCATCTATAACTTGCCGATGTTTCTGTTGTATTTGTTTCAAAATAAAATTGTATTTGTTCCTCCAAAAATGTGACAAAGCCAGGATCCGCCAACCATTTTTGCTTAAAGCGCCACCTAGGGACATCTCTCACTAAATTGGGGTCTTGATACACTAATGAATTTGGTGCATGATCCGATATTAGTATGGCGTCATATAAGCAATCTTTGATTCTATGTTTTAAACCTGCTGATATCAGGAAAAAATCAATACGTGAGTAAGACTGATGTGTACCAGAGTAACACGAAAAAGTTTTGTCATTTGGATTATTTTCCCTCCAAATATCTATCAGGTTCATTTCTTTCATGAAGTGGTGTATTACCTCCCTAGATCGAGTATGAGATTGATCAACTCCCGAGCTCCTGTCCATCTCTGGCTTCAAGGTGCAATTGAAGTCACCTGCAATCACACAACTACCAGGAATAGTAGATAGAGTAAGAAACAGGTTTTGGAAAAACATCGGGTCATCATTGTTTGGCCCATAAATATTTGCCAAAATCAATTGCTCATTCAGAATCATCCCCTTTATAATAAGATATCGTCCCCTCTTATCCTTAATTATCTTATTCACCTGTAGTGGAATTGACTCATGAATCAAAATCATTACACCTCTTGCCTGTGAAGTAAACGGAGCTGAGAAGACTTTGCCTCTCCACCTTCTCTTCACCTTCAACTCATCTTTATGCATCAAATGCGTTTCTTGAAGAAACACGATACTAGATTGCATTGCCTTAATCCTATTCATAACCTGTTTAACCTTCTTGATTTTTTGTAGCCCTCTACAATTCCACGATGTAATTTTAGTTTTTAGTGTACTAGACATTTTTTAGAAAACCGATGATAAACTTCCCCAGCCTGTCATAGCCATTACAATCAAGACAAACACAAATAAAACTGACATGGACCCATTGTGCACTCTTAACCCCTGACCCCATACAAATCTACCTTTAAAGGTAACCCCCCCTCCTCCTGTTGAGACTTCCCTTTACAGCAACAGACCACTCCGAGTGAGTCAGCCCGACTATGCTTCTCTCTAACTAACTGACTTTTACTCTCCGCCAATGTTATAGGAAAAGAAAAAACAAACCCCACATTTTACGTATACATATGTACACTAAGCCCTGGAAAAGCCAACATATTTTACGTAGACCCAGGCTATCATCCATAACAACAATAGTATATATAAATAAACATCCACCTGTCTAAAGGCTGTAAACAAAAATAAATCCGGTGTCCTCCTCTTTGCCTTGCTTACCACTCCAGTGTCTATGCATAGGCTACTAGTTTACGAAAGTGTAAAAGTGCAAGTGTAAATCCGTAACTCACTTCCCATACGGTTTCAAAATAAAAGTACGCCATCAGAATACCAGCCGAACCCAGTGTCATTGTTCAGGAAATGGAGGCAAACATTTCGGGCAGCTTGACTCCAAAACGTTTCTCCAAGTCGAATCCTCAAAAAGTGTAGCCAAGTCCGTAAAAAATCAAATAATAATATTCCAAGTCACAGCTAGTTATGACCAGTCCGACCAACCACACTCTGTGTTCTCAGCTTACAATAAAATCGCCACTTCTGGGTTTAGCCAAGTTTACCTTGTCACTTTCAAATGTTATGCTGGTGTTGCGTTTTCAAAAAGCAAAAACAAAAAACAGACCCAACTATTAAATAATCATCAGGTCCAATTACTTGAAGAAAATAAGAACAGCCTTCAGTCACTGAGTGTATTTAGTTTCGAACGTAATAAGACCCCAAAAATAAACATGGCTCCTGTGCCGCCATTTAACGTTACCACCAGTAGCTTCCCTCAGCCTGCCGCATTCTCTCTTTCCACCTGCTCGATGAATGCTTCCACGTCGGATGGGCTCTCGAATATGCGTGTCACCTCCTTGTATGTCACCCGTAGACGAGCCGGTACCATCATGCCATATCTGATTCCCATGCCCCGTAGCTTCTGCCTGACCGCGTCGAACATCTTCTGCTGTTTGTGCACTCCCGTAGCCAAGTCTTGGTAGAATCGCACCTGTTGGTTCTTGTACAAGATTCGCCTCTTTGCTCTGGCTGCCGTCACCACATTCATCTTGTCCTTGTAGTTCAGAAACTTCATGATAAGAGTTCTCGGGGGTGCATTGGCGTCCCTCTTTGGTCCGATTCTGTGAGCCCTCTCCAGCACCATCCCATTCCGTAGCGGCGCCAATTCCAATACTTCAGGCATCCATGCTTCCAGAAACGCACAAGCATCCCCTCCCTCCGCGTCCTCGGGCAGATTTACCAGCCTCAGATTAGATTGCCTGGATCTCGTCTCCAGATCTCCAAGCTGATTTTCCAGGCTCTTGTTTTTAGCTTCTAGGGCTAGCACTTTAGCTTGCATGACGTTCACGTTATCCTCAGTAGATGAGATTCTTGTTTCTGCCTGTGTTACCCGTTCTGAGCATTCGCGCACATCCTTCCTCATTCCCTCTATTGCGGCTAAAATGCCGTCAAATCTCGTGGTGAAGTCCGTCTTCAGCGTGCCTATGGCAGCCAGGATTTTCTCCGAGCTATCGTTAGCCCCCTCGTGTTGTGTCTCACTGCTAGGCGGAGGAGCCATTTTTCCAGCTAGGCTACCAGATTCTTTAGCCTTTCCCGCAGCGAAGTCCAATTTGGATTGCAACGTCTTCGTCCGTGTTTGCGGTGTATTCTCGTTTGTAATTGGCATTTCAATGTCTTAATTCAAAAACGGCACTGCCTCCTGTTTCAGAAAAGTGGGTTTTGTCAGGAATAAAGCCAGAAAGTGGCGGAGCGTTAAAGGCTGCGTCTTCCTAGCAAGCCGCCATAACCGGAACGCTACGGACCAGGTTAAGTGTGAAGCATAAGTTGCTATGGAAATATATGTCGGTAAGAAGTTAACTTGCTTTGTAGTACGGCCAAACCAGGTTTAAACCTGAAGTTACCTCGCTAAACCACTAAACTGGCTTTGTAGTACAGGCCTCTGGTGGTATAATGGTATGCTGGCATAGAGATCAGTTAGACAGCCAGCCACATATTCTTTGGTCACGGTTATAACGTTTATAAGACTCAAGCTTTTTTTGGGCACATGTCTATCCATCTATCATCCATCTAACTATTCTCCCTCCCTTTACTTTCCTTCAGTCGTGCTTCACTAGTCAGACCGGTCAGAGTAAGAGGACAAACGACTGCAGACTTTAGCTCTCTCTGTAGCTGACAGCTAGAGTGCCCTGGCACGCACGCACGCACACACACACACACACACACACACACACACACACACACACACACACACACACACACACACACACACACACACACACACACACACACACACACACACACACACACACACACACACACACACACACACACACACACACACACACACACAATCTCCCGAGATTTCATGCTTCCAACTCTCTCAAGGTCAGGACAATCTTCTGGGCCTGTTTAGCCTACACCAAGACACATGCCTGCCTGATCCAAGGGTCAAGCAGGGCTCAAAGAAATAAAATGCTGTTCCCCTCACGGTAACCTATATATATATATATATCCCTATATATATATATATATATATATATTTATTTATTTAGATTTTTTTCTTTTTTTGCATTTTGCCTTTATTCAGATAGGACAGTAGGCAGACAGGAAAGGTGGAGAGAGAGAGAGGGGATGACATGCGGCAAAGGACCTCGGGTCGGACTCGAAACCCGTGTCGGCCGCGTGAAGGGCCGAGCCTCTGTAGTACGTGAGCCACCAGGACACGTAGGGCTGTTGAAACGAATTTTGATATTCGAATATTATTCGAATTTAATAATTATGAACGAAATTCGATTATTAATTTTTTTTTTTTACGATTTATTTTTATTTTTATTATTATTATTTTTTCTTTTTTTCTTTTTTTAGAACACTAGAACAGTGACAAGTTCTGACAACATACTTGAAGAAAAGAGTGTTAACTGAAGTTGACTGTTGAAGCTGCTATACTGATGTAAACCTACCTGTAGCTCTTAAAATGTATGTTCATTCATTGTTAACTGAAGTTGACTGTTGAAGCTGCTATACTGAATGTAAACCTGTAGCTCTTAAGTGCAATACGTGACTGATTTTTTTTTGTTCATGGCTCATTGTTGTTTTGGCAAAGTTTACTTATTTGTTTATTGATAAGGAGCTCAAACAAAGGCTGTGTCTTTTTTTATTATCAATTATTTTATTTTAGCATTTCAGACAGCACCAATACATCACTGATGAATATTAACTAAGCTCTGGTTATCTGACCTATTTTCTAATGCAATGAATGTATGTACATTGTACAAGGAACATGTTTTCTTAAATAAACATCATTGCTGGACTATTTGCGATAAGCCTAATATTATTTTGAATATTCATCCACCATTCACTTTTCCATCTACATTTGGTAAAATGCTTAGAAAAAGTTTTACTTGGTCAAACCCAAAGATTCAGCTATATTTAGAATCAGAACATAACATAAGAGAAGACAACAATTCACTCAGACCAAATTTTTTTTTTTTTTTTTTAATTCAATTAAAAATTAATTAAAATATTCGAATATAATTCGAATATTAAAATGTATAAAGCACTGAAATTCGAATTTGATTATAGAGGGAGATTGACAGCCCTAGGACACACCGATGCAATATTTTAATCTCCTCCTCATTCATGTGTTAAGCACGTTTGGGTTCATGGGAGTGACCCATGTCAGTGATGTCAACCTTTATTTTGGCCACAAAACACATACTAATCAAAATACACATTAACTGGGACAAATGCCCTGAAAGTCCCCTGCCAGGTGTCGACCCCATTTCCACAGCAACACATGTGCACACAGGTTAGAAAAACCCAATCTACACTACTGCATCAACGCCGCCTCAAACGCTTAGTAAATACAGACCTGGAACTTGTTAAAAGTCAACCAAAGCAATATAAAAAACTATATAGTAATTAGCTAATGGACAACACTTAGCACATTTGTCACTGAAAGCTAATTAAACTAGCTACACATAACAATCATTAGCAATTCAATTAGCCTAGGATTCTCATTAGGATGCATTCACATCGTGGTAAAAGTCTAACGGGCTTAATCCCCCAAAGCAAGATTTTAAGCCAATCAGCCTAAGTGATATTGAGTGTGTTTCCACCTTTGGACGCAGTCATCGCACAAATTTAACGTGCAGTAACGTCTTTTATTTCGCCTTCCTGGACGCTTTGGAGACATGCAGCAATTTTCAAATGATAGCAGTAGCAAGGAAATTACACTCCATTGTACACATTCATTGGAACTCTAATGGAAAATAAACTTGAAACACACAAGTAAATAAATCAATTAAGTCTACAAACCCAAGACGAACAATTAAGAAAATGCAATATATGCCCAGTGTAGGAGATCAGATGGGGTGGAGCTAAAAAACGGCAAAGAAACTCCTGTTAAATCCTGTGTAGGAGAAACAAAAACCCCAATAGCCTACAATGGACAATGCACTACACAAATAATAAACAAAGGCAATAGTTACGAAGAGAACAGACTATTCTCCAATCATATAATCAGTAAAAGTACATTAAATATGAATATAGGTTACAAAAAGAGCACATAGGGCATACAACTCTGCTAACAGACAGGAAGTAAGCAGTTCAAAAATACACATCAAGAGTAGAAATACAAAAGTGGAAATAAAGATTAAAATAAGAGTAGCTACAGGAACGGTCTGAGGTCAAATGATTCATTCAGGCCCCTAGCAACTGTGTCTAAAGTTGAGATCCAGTATGCTTCTCTCCTTAGGAGTAGAGTACACGAGTCAGAACATGTACATAGAGCTTTTTGACGCTGTTGGAATGTGCGTTTTTGGTGAATTAAAACGGGGGTAAGGAGCTGTTTACAGTATGTATGGGCAATATGGCAAATAGGTGAATCCCTTTAAACTAGGCTACATTTTAAATGACCAAACATATTTATTGGCAAGCAAATGGCTAAAACCCATCCACAATGTGTTGGCCCAGTCACCAGCCCATATAGTACACATACAGTATATGACTGTAAAGGCTCTGGACGTGGCTGTGACACACAGTGTCAAACTGTATCTCCTCATATGTGCAGTGTGGTGGAAAAGGTTCAACCTTCCTACAGCCCGGTCAAAGGACAAGAAGAAAATCTCTCTCTCTCTCTCTCTCCCTCTCTCCACCCACTCTCTCTCTCTCTCTCTCTCTCTCTCTCTCCCTCCCTCCACCCACTCTCTCTCTCCATCCTTTCATTCTCCCTTGCTCCGACTCCTCTTGAGACTCTTCCCCCCAGGAAATGGCTGTTTTTATGAGGCATTACCCCTCCCTGTCCTGCACAACAGACGTCAGCTGGGCTCTGACCTCTCTCTCGCCTCTCTGCTAAAACAACATTGCAGCATCTCTCACTCTCTGTATCGCTTTCTTTCATTCTCGTTTTGGTTTCCTGTTTCCCGCCCCATTTTCTCCCCAATTGTACTCGG
Organism: Poromitra crassiceps; assembly: GCF_964638095.1. Classification (NCBI taxonomy): domain Eukaryota; kingdom Metazoa; phylum Chordata; class Actinopteri; order Beryciformes; family Melamphaidae; genus Poromitra; species Poromitra crassiceps. The sequence goes on along the minus strand of NC_139633.1, from coordinate 1,848,102 downwards.
CCAATTTCCCCCTCCACCCCCCTCTGCCGATCTGGGGAGAGCCGTAGACTAGCACCATGCTTCCTCCGACACATGCGCAGTTGCCAGCCGCTTCTTTTCACCTGACAGCGGGGGAGCTTCGCACGTAGCACGTGGGAGGATCACGCTATTTCGACCAGTTCCCTTCCCGCTCTGACCAGGCACCACGACCGACCAGAGGAGGCGCTAGTGCACCGACCAGGACACATACAATTTTGTGCGAACAAAAACCGCTCCCTATAGCTTGTTAACACGTTCACTGCCAATGACGTGTTTTTACGTCAAACAAAATCCAACGGTTGACTGCCAATGACGTGTTTTTACGTCAAATTTTTTTTCGTTTTTTTTTTTTTGGCGGTGGGACGTTGATCTAACCCTTTTACGTCTCCTATACCAATATTGGAGGTATTGAATGTGTATAATCTATTTTACCGACCCACTGAGTGGCGACATGTCTCTCCACAGTAGAAAGAGGCGAGCCAAAACTGGAGGGAAAAGCGCGAGGAAGCCGTTCTCATACTGTAAAATGGATGGCGAAAACGCTTTCACTTTCGCGCTGACGCACAGCGGTGGCAACGGTGGGGGGTTCCAAGAATAGACTGGATGCACACTTTGAAACACGCACCATAAATAAGCCCAGAATCGCAAGAGCTTCATCAGAGCTCTCAACCGAAACGCCAAGAAACGAGCGAAACCCATCCAGCGAGCCCCATCCAGACTGCCAGGCAGCAGCCAGGCAGCAGCAACTCGTTTGTCACAGACCCGCTGCAGAGCCAAGGAGGGCGGAGGAGAACGCCCACGGAGGGAGGAGTTGGAAGCAGAGGGGGGTTTCCTGCTGTTATGGAGGAAATTACTGTTCAAAACTATTGTTTAGATGTCTGACGTCTTACTGATGCCAAAAATGAATGGTTAAAGTGACTGTTCTATCGAATTTCACAAAAAGCCGTTTATCTCAGAATAAATTTTCAGATGCTGAAACCATGCTGTATTCAACTGCTAATGCTTACATAACTACTAACTCTACAAACTAACTCTTTTAGACAGAGACAGCACACATTATATTAGTTCTTTTGAGATATTGTGTGTTCACAAAATCCTAACAGAAACGAATCCTCGGCTCTTGAAAGATGAGCCAAAATCCTCAAAAAAAAACCTTGGCAGAAGCTAACTACAGTATTGAAAAACGGCTGGCAGTGAATGTGTTAAGAGAGAGAAATGACAGAGGGAAATAGAGAGAGCGCATTTTAAAGGATGTGCAGTTATGTAGGGCTCCCTTGGAAAAGAGATTTTGATCTCAATGGGTCTCACCTGGTTAAGTAAAGGATAAATAAATAAATAAATAAGAAATGTCGAAGCTCTCGATTTTGAAGAATAATTGCTGTCAACAGCCACCAGCGATGCCTTATAAATCGACTTATCCCTTAGTGCTACAATGTGCAACTTTTTGCCTGGTGTCAGCAGAGTGTGTCTCTCCTCCTGCCCTCCTCGTCCTGACTTGGACAAGTTTCCATCCCAGCACTTGTCACTCATCTTGATGGGCCGTCTACCTTGAAACAGCATCTAGCCGAGTCGGAGGTAACCAACCGCCAGAGACCTTTAATATAGATAGAGGAGACACCCCACTGCAGGCCCACCCCACTCCAATAGTAAGAAGTGCTACTCTTCTGGTCTCCTAAATGGGCGTGGTCATCAGCTTTGTGATTGGCTGCCTGTCAATGGTATGAAACATCACTGGCTGACCGGTCTCCTAAGTGGGCGTGGCAGTGGCTAAACACACGTGACACAGATACAGGAAGTGACTGGAAGTTGGGGTGTCTCTATCTATATTAAAGGTCTCTGTAACCGCCATCTGCAGAGCCACCGCAGGAGTGGAAGAAAAACAAAATAGCCATGCTGTGGCATGAATATGCAACAAAGCCCCATGATGCTGTGATCCCTGATGTTTGGCTGGCAGAAGCCCGGAGGTCAGAGAAGCAGATTTGTGACACAAAGGTTGCTGGTTCCAATCCCACCCTGGCTGGCAAAATCCAGGAGAAAATGACAAAATGCCCTCTGCTTTCTTTTCTGAGCAAAGCACTCCATTAGAGCTGGAGCACTGGGATACTCTGTGTGTGTGTGTGTGTGTGTGTGTGTGTGTGTGTGTGTGTGTGTGTGTGTGTGTGTGTGTGTGTGTGTGTGTGTGTGTGTGTGTGTGTGTGTGTGCGTGCGTGTGTGCGTGTGTGTGTGTGTGTGTGTGTGTGCCCAGAAACCATGTCCTGGAAAAATAAATGCAAGGGAAAAAAATTGTATTCACCTTCGACCAATGAGGTCCCAGCATCCCCTGACAGGGACAGGGAGGGGGGGTTGGGGGGTTGGGGGGTTGGGGACGCAAAGTACACTAGTGTTCATCAAGATGTAGGCCACTCAGTCACATTGTTATTATATTACAAGATATTTCGAACTGGAACTGTATCGTGCTTGGCTCTATACCACACACGCACGCACGCACGCACGCACGCACGCACACACACACACACACACACACACACACACACACACACACACACACACACGCGCGCGCGCGCGCGCGCGCGGACACACATGCCGCAGTGCACTCATTGCAATGTTGTCACGACACACACACATTTCAGTATTAAATTAGGAAGTGTATTTAGATGAGGTAGTATGTGGGTCACAAAACATGCCTGTGTGTGTGTGTGTGTGTGTGTGTGTGTGTGTGTGTGTGTGTGTGTGTGTGTGTGTGTGTGTGTGTGTGTGTGTGTGTGTGAGAGAGAGAGAGCGAGAGAGACTAGAGAATATGGGTCAGAATACATCATACAGGGTCCCTAATCTCTCTCCCATTCTCTCTCTCTCGCCCTCTTTCTCTCTCTCTCTCCCTCTCGCCCTCTGTCTCTCTCTCTCTCTCTCGCCCTCTGTCTCTCTCTCTCTCTCTCGCCCTCTGTCTCTCTCTCTCTCTCCCATGTCGGTGTGGGAGAGAGAGAGAGACAGAGATAAAGATTATTGCACCCTGCTGGCCCACATTCCAAGCATTCTCTTCTCCACAGTAATCACCTGGCCCTTTCCTCACTCGTTCATAAACTATCAAATATATGTCAATGTTTGTATGTCCACTACCAGTCAAAAGTTTGGACGCAGGCATTTGTCCTTTTTTTTTTTTTTTTTTTTTTTTACAGTTTTTCACATTTTAGAATGATAGTTGTGACGACCTTCGCGCTCCCCAGGCCCGGTCTTGCAGGAGCCTGATGGTTGGGGTCGTTAAGCTGATGGAGTGCACCTGGGCCCGGTGTGCTCCTAATAGCCTGCCGACCATTCCCTCCTCACCTGTGTGCACCTTTTTGTTCTGTTCTTTTGGTTTTCCAGTAGTTTAGTCTTTCGTTTTTTTTAGGCGATCATTTATAACTGTCTCCCCCCGTATGTTACAACCCAGCTCAAATAAGTAACAAAAGGAGCGAGTCACGCGCCAAAGTAAAGGTTATAAACACAAATCTATGAACTGAAAACCAAACCGCAAAACCAACCCAAAAAAACTGAAGAAAAGTTGTGCATGTGAGGAGGGAGAGAGAGAGGCTTTAAAGCCCAATGACTACATCAGGCCCAGGTGCACCCAATCAGCCTAATGACCCAAACCCCCAGAGACAGGGCCAGGAGAGCGGGAGGGTCGTCGTCACAATAGAGGGTACACTATGCACGTGACGTCACAGAGGCAGAGGTCACTGTGGGGTCACGCCCACTGAGTGGCAGCAAGACTGAGCTTGAATGCAGTAATCAGCCTAGATAAATGACACCTGCTGCTCAGGGAGGAACCTGCTGAGTGTTTCGCCACTCAGTCCCGATTGAGGGGGGCGTGTTCCGGTGGGAAAGTGTTGTGTCATTTGATTGTAATCACCTGTTAATTGATTACAATCACCTGTTATTTTCCTACCAAGATGGCTGTTTGGTGATGTAACAGAATACTAGCAATAGTAAAGATATCAAAACTATTAAATAACACAAATGAAATGATGCAATGACTCACAAAAAAAAAGTGTTAAACAAATCAAAACCATCTGTAGCTGCCCGTTGTCTTGATGGAAAGCCGAAGGCTTTGGAAAGAAATTCATAGGATCAACTTCACTATTTATATTTGTCTAAGAAACTAATTTCAAGCATTTAAGCAGAAGACTTGGGATCAAAATGGCTTGAAGAGAATTAAAAAAATAGAACATTCACTCACTCAGGTGTGTCCAAAACTTTTGACTACTTTGCCTGTATACTGTAGATCACACCAGCTCAAAGCGACCCTGGATTTTTCTGTGATGAATCGACCTGGGAAAAAATCCGGGCAATGACTGCGGTAGATCCGGCTGTGATTGGACCATGAGCACTGTAAATCCAGCTTTGATTGGACAATGAAAACTGCAGCTCAAGATATGACTGGGCAATGGCCATGATAAATCCAACACTGATTGGTGAATGAGAGTCAAAGGGCATTGGAAATCCAGCTATGATTGGTCAATCAAGACTCCCAACAGGGTAGAAAATAACATTTTCGATCCACACACACACACACACACACACACACACACACACACACACACACACACACACACACACACACACACACACACACACACACACACACACACACACACACACACACACACACACACACACTTGACCATTGCCATCGAGGCCATCTGGTGAAATCAGGAAATAAGCGGTGATTACTTTTTCCACTAAAGAGAAGTGGGTGTGCATGCGTGCATGTGTGTGTGTGTGTGTGTGTGTGTGTGTGTGTGCGTGTGCGAGTGTTGGGAGTGGTTCAAAGGAGTTAGGGGGAAAAGTGACTCATTTCCTGTTGTCATCTCACCTCTTAACAAGTTGTCACTGCGATCACAACAAAAGCGGAGCTGGCGACAAGAGGCGCGTCTGACGCCGTGGTAGATGATGCAGCGGGTTGCGTCTGACGCCGTGGTAGATGATGCAGAGAGCGTCTGACGCCGTGGCAGATGATGCAGAGAGCGTCTGACGCCGTGGCAGATGATGCAGAGAGCGTCTGACGCCGTGGTAGATGATGCAGAGTGCGTCTGACGCCGTGGCAGATGATGCAGAGAGCGTCTGACGCCGTGGTAGATGATGCAGAGAGCGTCTGACGCCGTGGTAGATGATGCAGAGAGCGTCTGACGCCGTGGTAGATGATGCAGAGAGCGTCTGACACCGTGGTAGATGATGCAGAGTGAGTCTGACACCGTGGCAGATGATGCAGAGAGCGTCTGACGCCGTGGTAGATGATGCAGAGAGCGTCTGACGCCGTGGTAGATGATGCAGAGAGCGTCTGACACCGTGGTAGATGATGCAGAGTGCGTCTGACGCCGTGGTAGATGATGCAGAGAGCGTCTGACACCGTGGCAGATGATGCAGAGAGCGTCTGACGCCGTGGTAGATGATGCAGAGAGCGTCTGACACCGTGGTAGATGATGCAGAGAGCGTCTGACACCGTGGTAGATGATGCAGAGAGCGTCTGACGCCGTGGTAGATGATGCAGAGAGCGTCTGACACCGTGGCAGATGATGCAGAGTGCGTCTGACACCGTGGTAGATGATGCAGAGAGCGTCTGACGCCGTGGTAGATGATGCAGAGAGCGTCTGACGCCGTGGTAGATGATGCAGAGTGCGTCTGACGCCGTGGTAGATGATGCAGAGAGCGTCTGACACCGTGGTAGATGATGCAGAGAGCGTCTGACGCCGTGGTAGATGATGCAGAGAGCGTCTGACACTGTGGTAGATGATGCAGAGTGCGTCTGACGCCGTGGTAGATGATGCAGAGAGCGTCTGACACCGTGGTAGATGATGCAGAGTGCGTCTGACGCTGTGGTAGATGATGCAGAGAGCGTCTGACACCGTGGTAGATGATGCAGAGAGCGTCTGACACTGTGGTAGATGATGCAGAGTGCGTCTGACACCGTGGTAGATGATGCAGAGAGCGTCTGACACCGTGGTAGATGATGCAGAGTGCGTCTGACGCTGTGGTAGATGATGCAGAGAGCGTCTGACGCCGTGGTGGATGATGCAGAGAGCGTCTGACGCCGTGGTAGATGATGCAGAGTGCGTCTGACACCGTGGCAGATGATGCAGAGAGCGTCTGACGCCGTGGCAGATGATGCAGAGAGCGTCTGACGCCGTGGTAGATGATGCAGAGAGCGTCTGACGCCGTGGTAGATGATGCAGAGAGCGTCTGACACCGTGGTAGATGATGCAGAGTGCGTCTGACGCTGTGGTAGATGATGCAGAGAGCGTCTGACACCGTGGTAGATGATGCAGAGTGCGTCTGACGCTGTGGTAGATGATGCAGAGAGCGTCTGACGCCGTGGTGGATGATGCAGAGAGCGTCTGACGCCGTGGTAGATGATGCAGAGTGCGTCTGACACCGTGGCAGATGATGCAGAGAGCGTCTGACGCCGTGGCAGATGATGCAGAGAGCGTCTGACGCCGTGGTAGATGATGCAGAGAGCGTCTGACGCCGTGGTAGATGATGCAGAGAGCGTCTGACGCCGTGGTAGATGATGCAGAGAGCGTCTGACGCCGTGGTAGATGATGCAGCGGGTTGCGTCTGACACCGTGGCAGATGATGCAGAGAGCGTCTGACGCTGTGGTAGATGATGCAGAGTGCGTCTGACGCTGTGGTAGATGATGCAGAGAGCGTCTGACGCTGTGGTAGATGATGCAGAGAGCGTCTGACGCCGTGGTAGATGATGCAGAGAGCGTCTGACGCCGTGGTAGATGATGCAGAGTGCGTCTGACACTGTGGTAGATGATGCAGCGGGTTGCGTCTGACGCCGTGGCAGATGATGCAGAGTGCGTCTGACGCCGTGGTAGATGATGCAGAGAGCGTCTGACGCCGTGGTAGATGATGCAGAGAGCGTCTGACACTGTGGTAGATGATGCAGCGGGTTGCGTCTGACGCTGTGGTAGATGATGCAGAGAGCGTCTGACGCCGTGGTAGATGATGCAGAGAGCGTCTGACGCCGTGGTAGATGATGCAGAGTGCGTCTGACGCCGTGGTAGATGATGCAGAGAGCGTCTGACGCCGTGGTAGATGATGCAGAGAGCGTCTGACGCCGTGGTAGGTCACAACTCTTCACTGCTGTAACACTGTGATGAATAGTCTGTCTAACCACTAGGTCACAACTCTTCACTGCTGTAACACTGTGATGAATAGTCTGTCTAACCACTAGGTCTGTAACACTATGATGAATAGTCTATCTAACCACTAGGTCATGACTCTTCACTGCTGTAACACTATGATGAATAGTCTGTCTAACCACTAGGTCATGACTCTTCAATGCTGTAACACTGTGATGAATAGTCTGTCTAACCACTAGGTCACGACTCTTCACTGCTGTAACACTGTGATGAATAGTCTGTCTAACCACTAGGTCACGACTCTTCACTGCTGTAACACTATGATGAATAGTCTGTCTAACCACTAGGTCACGACTCTTCACTGCTGTAACACTGTGATGAATAGTCTGTCTAACCACTAGGTCACGACTCTTCACTGCTGTAACACTATGATGAATAGTCTGTCTAACCACTAGGTCACGACTCTTCACTGCTGTAACACTATGATGAATAGTCTGTCTAACCACTAGGTCACGACTCTTCACTGCTGTAACACTGTGATGAATAGTCTGTCTAACCACTAGGTCATGACTCTTCACTGCTGTAACACTGTGATGAATAGTCTGTCTAACCACTAGGTCACGACTCTTCACTGCTGTAACACTATGATGAATAGTCTGTCTAACCACTAGGTCACGACTCTTCACTGCTGTAACACTATGATGAATAGTCTGTCTAACCACTAGGTCATGACTCTTCAATGCTGTAACACTATGATGAATAGTCTGTCTAACCACTAGGTCACGACTCTTCACTGCTGTAACACTATGATGAATAGTCTGTCTAACCACTAGGTCATGACTCTTCACTGCTGTAACACTGTGATGAATAGTCTGTCTAACCACTAGGTCACGACTCAATAGTCTGTCTAACCACTAGGTCACGACTCTTCACTGCTGTAACACTATGATGAATAGTCTGTCTAACCACTAGGTCAGGACTCTTCACTGCTGTAACACTGTGATGAATAGTCTGTCTAACCACTAGGTCACGACTCTTCACTGCTGTAACACTATGATGAATAGTCTGTCTAACCACTAGGTCATGACTCTTCAATGCTGTAACACTGTGATGAATAGTCTGTCTAACCACTAGGTCATGACTCTTCACTGCTGTAACACTATGATGAATAGTCTGTCTAACCACTAGGTCATGACTCTTTAGATGATGCAGAGAGCGTCTGACGCTGTGGTAGATGATGCAGAGAGCGTCTGACACCGTGGCAGATGATGCAGAGTGCGTCTGACGCCGTGGTAGATGATGCAGCGGGTTGCGCAATGCCAGCGAGTGCCAAGTAAAAGAGCAAGCTAATTGACTTTACAGTTTGCAGTATCCTCACAAACTTTCAACACAATATGCAAGTCAGGTCAATTAGAAACTATAAGAACCAGACAAGAAGAACCTAGCAGCTAGGCAGCACCTTGTTAAAAGAAAAGACACTTTAGACGATTCAGACTGCTGTTTCTGAGATGTTGACATTCAAATCTGGCTTGCCAGGTGCAGTGAGGATGTTAGGTCTGATAGGTCATGTGCTCAGTGAGGATGTTAGGTCATGTGCACAGTGAGGATGTTAGGTCATGTGCACAGTGAGGATGTTAGGTCATGTGCTCAGTGAGGATGTTAGGTCATGTGCTCAGTGAGGATGTTAGGTCATGTGCTCAGTGAGGATGTTAGGTCATGTGCTCAGTGAGGATGTTAGGTCATGTGCACAGTGAGGATGTTAGGTCATGTGCTCAGTGAGGATGTTAGGTCATGTGCACAGTGAGGATGTTAGGTCATGTGCACAGTGAGGATGTTAGGTCATGTGCACAGTGAGGATGTTAGGTCATGTGCTCAGTGAGGATGTTAGGTCATGTGCTCAGTGAGGATGTTAGGTCATGTGCTCAGTGAGGATGTTAGGTCATGTGCTCAGTGAGGATGTTAGGTCATGTGCACAGTGAGGATGTTAGGTCATGTGCACAGTGAGGATGTTAGGTCATGTGCTCAGTGAGGATGTTAGGTCATGTGCTCAGTGAGGATGTTAGGTCATGTGCTCAGTGAGGATGTTAGGTCATGTGCACAGTGAGGATGTTAGGTCATGTGCTCAGTGAGGATGTTAGGTCATGTGCTCAGTGAGGATGTTAGGTCATGTGCTCAGTGAGGATGTTAAGTTTTTGCTTGTGCGTTTATTCGAGACCTTGCCCTCTCTTTGTCCTTCCCATTGTGGAAACTCAGCTCTTTCTGTGTCTTTCTGCTGAACCCTTTAATTCAGCTCTGACAGTATGACAGGATGCACACGGACAATCAATTGGAACTTGCCCTTGGGACATAAAATGGTTAAAACCATAGAATAATGTAAAGGCGGGTAAACCCTGATTTACATATTGCTCACCCTGCAGGAGGTCAGTCAGCCTTAGCTGCAGGGGGCATACAGAGAGGACTTCGAGGTCTGAGGATGCTCTTTGACAAGAGAGGACGTTGATTGGTGGGCGGCAGAGAGACCAAACCTGTGATTTTCCAGTTACGGAATAGTCTGTCTAACCACTAGGTCACAACTCTTCACTGCTGTAACACTATGATGAATAGTCTGTCTAACCACTAGGTCACAACTCTTCACTGCTGTAACACTGTGATGAATAGTCTGTCTAACCACTAGGTCACAACTCTTCACTGCTGTAACACTATGATGAATAGTCTGTCTAACCACTAGGTCACAACTCTTCACTGCTGTAACACTGTGATGAATAGTCTGTCTAACCACTAGGTCATGACTCTTCACTGCTGTAACACTATGATGAATAGTCTGTCTAACCACTAGGTCACGACTCTTCACTGCTGTAACACTGTGATGAATAGTCTGTCTAACCACTAGGTCATGACTCTTCAATGCTGTAACACTGTGATGAATAGTCTGTCTAACCACTAGGTCATGACTCTTCACTGCTGTAACACTATGATGAATAGTCTGTCTAACCACTAGGTCACGACTCTTCACTGCTGTAACACTATGATGAATAGTCTGTCTAACCACTAGGTCACGACTCTTCACTGCTGTAACACTGTGATGAATAGTCTGTCTAACCACTAGGTCATGACTCTTCACTGCTGTAACACTATGATGAATAGTCTGTCTAACCACTAGGTCATGACTCTTCACTGCTGTAACACTATGATGAATAGTCTGTCTAACCACTAGGTCACGACTCTTCACTGCTGTAACACTGTGATGAATAGTCTGTCTAACCACTAGGTCACGACTCTTCACTGCTGTAACACTGTGATGAATAGTCTGTCTAACCACTAGGTCACGACTCTTCACTGCTGTAACACTGTGATGAATAGTCTGTCTAACCACTAGGTCATGACTCTTCACTGCTGTAACACTGTGATGAATAGTCTGTCTAACCACTAGGTCATGACTCTTCACTGCTGTAACACTATGATGAATAGTCTGTCTAACCACTAGGTCATGACTCTTCACTGCTGTAACACTATGATGAATAGTCTGTCTAACCACTAGGTCACGACTCTTCACTGCTGTAACACTGTGATGAATAGTCTGTCTAACCACTAGGTCACGACTCTTCACTGCTGTAACACTGTGATGAATAGTCTGTCTAACCACTAGGTCACGACTCTTCACTGCTGTAACACTATGATGAATAGTCTGTCTAACCACTAGGTCACGACTCTTCACTGCTGTAACACTGTGATGAATAGTCTGTCTAACCACTAGGTCACGACTCTTCACTGCTGTAACACTATGATGAATAGTCTGTCTAACCACTAGGTCATGACTCTTCAATGCTGTAACACTATGATGAATAGTCTGTCTAACCACTAGGTCACGACTCTTCACTGCTGTAACACTATGATGAATAGTCTGTCTAACCACTAGGTCATGACTCTTCACTGCTGTAACACTGTGATGAATAGTCTGTCTAACCACTAGGTCACGACTCAATAGTCTGTCTAACCACTAGGTCACGACTCTTCACTGCTGTAACACTATGATGAATAGTCTGTCTAACCACTAGGTCAGGACTCTTCACTGCTGTAACACTGTGATGAATAGTCTGTCTAACCACTAGGTCACGACTCTTCACTGCTGTAACACTATGATGAATAGTCTGTCTAACCACTAGGTCATGACTCTTCAATGCTGTAACACTGTGATGAATAGTCTGTCTAACCACTAGGTCATGACTCTTCACTGCTGTAACACTATGATGAATAGTCTGTCTAACCACTAGGTCATGACTCTTCACTGCTGTAACACTATGATGAATAGTCTGTCTAACCACTAGGTCACGACTCTTCACTGCTGTAACACTGTGATGAATAGTCTGTCTAACCACTAGGTCATGACTCTTCACTGCTGTAACACTATGATGAATAGTCTGTCTAACCACTAGGTCACGACTCTTCACTGCTGTAACACTGTGATGAATAGTCTGTCTAACCACTAGGTCATGACTCTTCAATGCTGTAACACTGTGATGAATAGTCTGTCTAACCACTAGGTCATGACTCTTCACTGCTGTAACACTATGATGAATAGTCTGTCTAACCACTAGGTCACGACTCTTCACTGCTGTAACACTATGATGAATAGTCTGTCTAACCACTAGGTCACGACTCTTCACTGCTGTAACACTGTGATGAATAGTCTGTCTAACCACTAGGTCATGACTCTTCAATGCTGTAACACTGTGATGAATAGTCTGTCTAACCACTAGGTCATGACTCTTCACTGCTGTAACACTGTGATGAATAGTCTGTCTAACCACTAGGTCACGACTCTTCACTGCTGTAACACTATGATGAATAGTCTGTCTAACCACTAGGTCATGACTCTTCACTGCTGTAACACTATGATGAATAGTCTATCTAACCACTAGGTCATGACTCTTCAATGCTGTAACACTGTGATGAATAGTCTGTCTAACCACTAGGTCATGACTCTTCACTGCTGTAACACTGTGATGAATAGTCTGTCTAACCACTAGGTCATGACTCTTCAATGCTGTAACACTATGATGAATAGTCTGTCTAACCACTAGGTCACGACTCTTCACTGCTGTAACACTGTGATGAATAGTCTGTCTAACCACTAGGTCATGACTCTTCACTGCTGTAACACT
>NC_139633.1:1820635-1830601 GCF_964638095.1 Poromitra crassiceps | reverse complement strand
TAGATAGATATAGATGGATAGATAGATAGATAGATGATAGATAGATAGATAGATAGATAGATAGATATACAGTACAGTAGATGGATAGATAGATAGATAGATAGATAGATAGATCGATCGATATAGATGGATATATAGATACAGTGTTTCCCACAGGATTTTGAGAATTTGTGGTGGGGGACCGCAGACCCCCTAGGGGGGTTGCGGGGGCATGCCCCCCCACAAGATTTTTTTAAACATTTTAAAGTAAAATGCATGAATTTGGTGTACTTTGAGAAAGCTTAAGAGCAAAATTAAAAGGCTAGATCTATGAAGAACATGTCATCATTACTGTGCTGTGGGTTTACAATGACAAACTAAATTTCTCCCTATAGGTCAGGGATACTCAACTTGCTTTGCCACTTTCGTGAAATGATAGAAGGAGAGGGGCCAGTTAATAAACAAACAATATATTTTCTGTAGCGGATTGTAGGTTTTTGGGGTGTCAGCCGGAGTTTAGGCTGACAGTGTTGTGCACACCGGATAGTTAGTTAGGTTAAGTACATACATAAGTGCCTGGGTAGCGAGCAGATGGCGGTATTTGACAATTTAGCAGCTAAATCATAGATTATTGAAAGATATTCCATATTCCAGACTGAAATGCTATAACAGAAGTATTGGCCAGAATGACATGAACATTTATTGGACACTTATTCAGCGGATATCTTGCATGTTGCGTTCAGGTGCACTGTAAAAAAAACAAAAAAAAAATGATTTTTTTTCCCCTTTTTTTTTGGTCAACATCTTATTGTGGCGGCCCGCCACAAATTCCTTTATGTATGGGAAACACTGAGATAACACACACACACTCACCCACTCCCTTTCTCCCCCTCCCTTTTCAGAATCCCTTCCTCTTCCTCCCCCCTCACTCACTCACTCACTCACTCACTCACTCACACACACACACACACACACACACACACACATACACACACACACACACACACACACACACACACACACACACACACACTCACTCACTCACTCACTCACACACACACACACACACACACACACACACACACACTCACACACACACACACACACACACACACGCACACGCACACGCACACTCGACCACCTGTGGTGTGCATTAATTGTCCATGGGCCCTGATGGGGTGGGGGGGGGTTAGTGAGCTGGAACAGCCTTGATATTTGCTGAGCTGCCGGTCCGTGAAATCTCCCCGCATATGATGCACGCATGCAGGCCTCATATCATATCATATCATATCATATCATATCATATGCACGCATGCAGGCCTCATATCCATTTAAATAGATTGAAATAAATGACCTTATACTGTGACTGTGAGCGGAGCCAGAGCGCAGACAGACAGACAGACGGGTGGAGAGGAGGGTGGATGGAGGGAGGGAGGGAGGGAGGGAGGGAAATAGGAGGGTGGGATGCCGTTAAATGGCGTTCCCCTTCATATTTCCATACAGCATGGGGGATGTATGGGGGATGTATGGGGGATGTATGGGGGATGTATGGGGGATGTATGGGGGATGTATGGGGGATTGATGGGCTGTACTGTAGATGCAGAGATGATGTGTGCAGCCGTGGGGGAAACAGATCAGACCGGACTCATCTGACGTCAGGCCGGCCGGGCGCCAACATGTAGATAGGTGTTTTTAGCCTTTATCTTTTGCAGTGCTGCTATGATAAGTGCATGCGTGGTGCAGTTTGACCCCTCACAAGCTGCTTAACCCATTGATACCTGATGCAGCATTTGTGTGCGTATCCCTTTAAGACCGCGAACCGCGTTAACGCGGTTCGCGGTCTTAAAGGGATACGCACACAAATGAGGGATATACACGCAAATGCTGCATCAGGTATCAATGGGTTAAGGCAGACTTAAACACTTTCCATTTGCCCAACTTTCAGCAGCGGTCGTGAGTTTTCCTAGGGGAGGAAATTGATATGTCTTAGTAGACACCTTTACAAAAACATTGGTGAAGACATTTCTTGGTAAGGAATTTATTCCCAGAGTGACCAGCAGTGCTGGGAGGGTTACTTTTAAAACGTATTCCGCAGATGACTGAATACATGCCCTAAAATGCCATTTGTAACGTATTCCATTCGCTTACTCAAGTTAAGTAACGTATTCTAAATACTTTGGATTACTTTTGTAATACTTCAAAATCGTCCCATTTGTCTGGGTTACTCATACGCAAACGCATAACCCTAACCCTAACCCGCAATGCGGTTAGGGTTAGGGTTATGTGGCTGACCTCGGACCCTCTAGGGGGGTCCGGGGGCATGCCCCCCCCTTTCCCAGAAGAAAATGTTGTACATTTTAAAGTAAAATGAATTAATTTGATGCCCTTTGAGAGCAAAATGAAGAGGCTAGATCTATGAAGAACTACACACATCACATTCATATCCTCTTTACTGTTCTGTGGCTTTACAATGATGAAAACACAATCGTCTCCCTATATATATTCTGCATACAGGTCACTGTATGGTAGAATACACTTAAAGTCCCTGGAAACCAGAAATAACTTTTTATTATTTAGCATTTTGAGTTAATCACATCACAGGAACCTATGTTAATAAGCCACCAGCCAAATTTGAACGATGATGAACGTCGCAAAGTATATACATTTAGGTTTGACAGTCATGGCAAAAGTCATGAGAATCAATTATATTTTAGAGTGTATTTTCTCCCGCGGACTGTGTGGGCGTGTCCCGTCTGCAGCAGAGGAGACCTGCTGGAGGAGACCTGCTCGGAGGAGACCTCTCTCTCCGTTAACGGAGAGAGAGAGAGAGAGAAGGAGAGAGAGAGAAGGAAAGAGAGATAGTGTGTGTGTGTGTGTGTGTGTTTTCGCGCGTTGCTCGACGCATAGCACAGACAGAGAGGGTTTACAGAGAGGAAGAGATCTCTGCGCTGCGAGTGCACAGCGCTACTGTGTGTGTCAGTGTGTGTGTGCGCGCGTGCATGCGTGTGTGTGATTCGATTAAATCTCATGACGTGATAAGATCATGCATTTTAGCACCGCGCGCACCGCTCTCTTCAATGAGGAAATGGAAATCCAGACCTTGTAGAAAAGTGGCGATTTTAAGGCTTTGGGTTGAAAGTAATGGCTCATACTTTCTGAGCCACACAATTACTCACATAAGACCCTAAATAACATAGTTAGAACGTTTTTGTGGATTTTGGTTTCCAGGGACTTTAAGGACTTATTGCCTCTCTAAATCAAACGCTCATTCAATAAATATATTCACTCACTGACTTTGCCTCACTTCCAAAAATGAAGACAGATATGTGGATGTTTACACTGGTGGTTAAGGTCTGCATGCCCTTCCAGGCATCAACTGCTACCTGGAGGGCACCCAGACATGGGCAGCCAAAGGTGGCTCGAGATAACCACACATACACACACACACACACACACACACACACACACACACACAAACACACAAAATCACAGCTGAGATTGCCAATCATTCTTTGTGCTAAATAATACATGTTTTTTTAAATGTGGTTTAGCAGCAATCACATGAGCCACTTTTACACAGAGATCCCACAATATTACCGTTACAAAGGCCTGTAAATAAGTTAGCATCGCCTTTTTAGACAGACAATGCTTTTACACAGCGCCAGGAGGCATTCCGCCATGACGGTGTATCGTCGTTGCCATGGAGATGTGAACAGCTGGTCAGAGGAAATATCCTCTACGACTTACAGAGGGATTTATCAGATGCACGCAAAAAAAGAAGAAAGAAAAAACTTGGGCAAGGAACAGATCTTATTATGTCCGAGGAGTCTATTTAACGAGCAGCTGTTTGACGTCTGATCGACTTTATGGATCACAGAGGCAGCATCATGTAGCAACACAAGGCTAATTCTTACCTTTGGTTCCAGTTTTTTGTAAAGCAATATTCACATGTTCTCCATTCTGAAAGCATGTTGGACGCCCGCGTGTCAAACAGCTGCAGTCTGCTTTTAATACGAAGCTCATCGTGAATAGACCACTTGGTTTCTGCTTTTAAACGTTTGACTGTCTGGTTATGTTCCTCGCTCGTCTCTGCTCGTCAGGGTGACGAGATGGATCGGATCCATTTTTGCTTTCATTTCTGCCTTTCCCCTTTTGCTGTGACGGCCGTTGGGATATAGGCTATAAATGCACGAGGAATACTATAACGTTGGTTGTTTTTCGTAGGGGAACGCACAACAGGCTAGACAGACTACAGTACAGTACTGCTGTATTGATATGCTTTGGTTAACGTATTTCTGATATACAACTTCAATATGCAATCCTGCCCTTTTTTTGTTATTATTGTGCTGAGATTTTCCAGGGTTACCCTTTCTAAACAGACGTCGATTCGGGGGGGCTGATACGACCTCCACTGACGGAACGAAAGGCCTAAAACAAAATGACTCGCCATTCCGTCCTTGTGACTTTTAAACGGGAGGCGTGGCTTAACGATCACAGCGTTGACAGGCCGTGTAAAAGGGGCCATGGCCTCACTGCAGAGGGGGGCCATGGCCTCACTGCAGAGGGGGGCCATGGCCTCACTGCAGAGGGGGGCCATGGCCTCACTGCAGAGGGGGGACATTTTTGCCGACCTGTCCAAGTCAAAGCTGTGTCATAACATGTTGCATCTGGAAATATCTAGACGTTTCCCAACCTTGATATCTGTCTCCTCGCTCTGTTCTTTTATTCATCATTCCATTTCTTTTCCTGCATGCGAGGGGAACGAGGGATTTGAGGACGGCTGTTAAGAGGTCTGAATGCCCTGGGGCGCATGGAGGGATTTCAGGTGTGAAGAGTGAGAGAGAGACACCGAGAGAGAGAGGGAGAGAGAGAGAGAGAGAGAGAGAGAGAGACACAGAGAGAGAGAGAGGGAGAGACAGAGAGAGAGAGGTGGGGGGGGGGGGGGGGGGGTGAATAATAGATCAGAGGGAGAAAACGGGCGAGAGAGAATGGGTGAGACAGACAAGGTGGGAGAGGGAGATAAATAAAGGGGGGAGAGGGAGGAAGAATGATACAGTAGACAACAGCAGCGACGGGAAAAAACACTTGTAAAAGCCATCCATCTGTCTATCGACCGACCTATCCATCCCTCCATTATTTAACATCTATCCATTTAACATCTATCCATCCCTCCCTGCATCCTGGTGAGTCCGGTGAGTCTGTATCCAGGCTGCTCACGACTAACCTGACTCCGCCAGATGGGGGCGCTATTGTTCGGTCAGGACAGGAGTTGTTGCATAAGACAGAAATTCATCATTTATTGAGATGGGATGCTTCTGGGGGCGGCTTTAGCTCAGGAGGTAGAGCGGGTCGGCCAATGACGCAAGGGTTGGCGGTTCGATCCCCGCTCCCTCCCAGCTGCTGTCGTTGTGTCCTTGGGCAAGACACTTAACCCTCCTTGCTCCCGATGGTGTGTAGGCACCCTGCGTGGCAGCCTGCCGCCATCGGTGTATGAATGGGTGAATGTAGACTACCTACTGATTGTAAATCGTTTTGGATAAAAGTGCTATATAAATGCAGGCCATTTACCATTTACCATCTATAAATATGTCTACTTTGTTCTCTGTTGTTTTTAAAGCTTGATCCACAATCCGGTTAAAAACAAAATATGGCAGCAAGGGTTAAATAAGTGCAAACCATTGAAAGCCCCCCTCCAGTCAGTTGTGTCATTTTTAACATATGTCACGTGTAGCCGCGTTTTTCCCCGCTCTGCTAATTAGCCAAAGTGTTCGTTCGCCACGGTATTTTGTTGGCAAATTTTGTCGTAAAAATGGTCTTGCACTAGAAACGGGCGCTGACGCCAGACGTTGTTGTCTAACGAGTGACGTGTCATAGACAAATACAATATTTCATATTACAGTGAATACAATCTGGCATTAGCTTGGCCACTACGTTTGCCAACTAAGTGTTCTGGCTCAAAACGCCGCGATAGTCACTTTTAACCTGTTCGAGTTACGCTCTTTCCATATAAGTCCACCAGCTTTGATATGTGTTGGCTGGTTGTTGACATTTATAACAATATTGTGGCTTCTGGACGAACATTTTGCAGAGATAGAGGCAGCCATACTGTTTCCGGTCTACCGGCTGGAAGGGAGACAAAGATCGTATATTGAAGGCAGGAGCGAGGCTCTTATCCTTTTTGGACAACTAGTGCTCCAGCCATGATGTTGCAGTGGAACAAGGTATTTAAGCCTTCGGTTCTTATCAATAGACGATCTTTGGCGCAAATTATTAGACTGGTGACGTGGTTTATTACGGCGCGCGCAGCTTTGCGTTTCCACTGTACACCCAGGATTTACAAACTGGCTGGAGGGGGGGCTTTAAGACCATGGTGCAGTGGTGCGGTCATTCATTCATATATGGCACCACCCTGCTCCTACCGCCCACATCCCTCTAGCCACTCCCCCTACCCAACCCTTGAATCCAGACTCTCTACCACCTTCCTATCCCTAGCTACGGCCCTTTTCCCCTCGCACCCTATAGGAACTCCCCCTACCCACCCCCTCGAATCCCAACTCTACGTCCTTCATATCCCTAGCTACAACTAGGGCTGTCACGATTCCTCGAGTACCTCGAATAACTCGAATAATTAAAATGATCGAGGCCAAAATGATTCGCCCCGACACGGCATTTAGAGATTAGAGACTGTTTCTCACGGACGCTTACTGGTGTGGCACAGCGCTCTTCCGGTGTAAACACGCGAGGACACATGATCGCAGACAGACCAGAGACGGACCCCGCAACATGGAACGAGGCGGCGGAGAAAGCAGACAGGAGGAGCCGGGAAGGGAAGAACCAGGGCCGACAAAGCGACCAAAACTGTCTAAGTGTGGGACCATTTCACGCTGAAAAAGGACACAAACTCAGTGGTGTGCAAGACGACACTTGCATATCACAACAGTACCTCGTCAATGCTTCAGCACCTGAACCGTAAACATCCAGTCTACGCATCCACCAGCGCATCTACGTCGAGCGGAGCAAGGTAACGTTACTAACGTAACGTTAACTATACACAACGCTAATGTAAATGTATGCTAATGATTGCTACTTGATATTAAGACTAGTAGTAGTTGTGCTGCTGGCTTGCCACGTTGCCAATATGACTATTAGTAACTGCATTCACGCTGCATTTTTTGATGTGGCTTGCCGTTTTCTGTGAGAAATACAAAGCTCAGCCTAACGTTAACGTTAGCGGCTAATTTAACAGCGTTGTGTGTGTGTGTGTGTGTGTGTGTGTGTGTGTGTGATCACACTAGCCTGTTGGTGTGTGAGAGAGAAAGAGAGAGTGAGTGTGTGTGAGAGAGAAAGAGTGTGTGTGTGGAGAATGTACATTTACACACCCTAGACCGGTCGACTCTTCTCATGATGATTGCAAACAACTATTTAATTGGTGCATTTTAGGCTCCAATTATTACACCACCTGACCTGTTATCTTGCTATTCTGATATTTGTGTCAATAATAGGCAACAGGTCTAGGGTGTGTAAATGCGCATTCTCCAGTTTTGTTATGAGCTTACCTAATAAATATCAATATTAATTATTATTTCACCTCTTTTTCAGCGGATCACAGCGTACTATGGACAGCTTTGTAAGGACGGGTGAAAAAGATGAATGGTGCCACTGCCAGTTCTATGCAATTTAAAAATAAAAATGTTGTTTTTTCTAAGAAAGAAACTAATGTAGTATTTGAAGAGATTTATCTTATTTTTTGGTGTATATTTACGATAAGCCTTTGAAAACACAAAAAAGGGTTCTTATCCGATTACTCGATTAATCGATGGATTATTCGGTAGAATACTCGATTACTAAAATAATCGATAGTTGCAGCACTAGCTACAACCCCCCGCCCCCTTCACTAAAGTGAGTGAGTTACTGATGGTCCTGACTTTGCCATCTTCTGACCGCGGTGGGGCCTGCTGGCTCAGCGCCGTGGGAAAAGTAAAACCATTGGAAGGAGAGCTGCTCCGCACATCGCTTTTTCGGGCAGGTGCGTCGGACAGGAACAGATTGTCCATAAAATGTAAAAAAGGGAGTCCCGCACAGCATCCAAACTTGCAATAAGAATTTATTTTGTGACGTTTCAGTCAACGACCTTTTTCAAACAACCTTTAAAAAAAAGTAAAAGCATAGAATGTTTTTTTGTTTGTTAAATTTCTAATTATTTGACTGGTCTCGTCAAGGAAGGGCTGAGAGCTGAAGGTGTCTGTGAACCTTGAAGACCACTGCACACTAAAAGAAATGTCAACATTTGGAGGTGTTGTTATTTATTGGTTATTAATTATTAACGCATTCATTTTCTTTGTCTGGCCCACTTGAGAGCAAATTGCGTCGCATGTGGCCCATGAACTCAAATGAGTTCGACAGCCCTGGTTTAAGATGTATAAATGCAGTTTGCAGGCAGGGTAGAACGTCCAGATCTCCTCTGAGGAAAGCTGAGGAGGTGAGCTGAGACCAGCAGGCAGGGTAGAACGTCCAGAACGTTCCTCTGAGGAAAGCTGAGGAGGTGAGCTGAGACCAGCAGGTAGAACGTCCAGAACGTTCCTCTGAGGAAAGCTGAGGAGGTGAGCTGAGACCAGCAGGTAGAACGTCCAGAACGTTCCTCTGAGGAAAGCTGAGGAGGTGAGCTGAGACCAGCAGGTAGAACGTCCAGAACGTTCCTCTGAGGAAAGCTGAGGAGGTGAGCTGAGACCAGCAGGTAGAACGTCCAGAACGTTCCTCTGAGGAAAGCTGAGGAGGTGAGCTGAGACCAGCAGGTAGAACGTCCAGAACGTTCCTCTGAGGAAAGCTGAGGAGGTGAGCTGAGACCAGCAGGTAGAACGTCCAGAACGTTCCTCTGAGGAAAGCTGAGGAGGTGAGCTGAGACCAGCAGGTAGAACGTCCAGAACGTTCCTCTGAGGAAAGCTGAGGAGGTGAGCTGAGACCAGCAGGTAGAACGTCCAGAACGTTCCTCTGAGGAAAGCTGAGGAGGTGAGCTGAGACCAGCAGGTAGAACGTCCAGAACGTTCCTCTGAGGAAAGCTGAGGAGGTGAGCTGAGACCAGCAGGGGAGCATGTGGCTGCAGAGGAGGTGGACTGAACATTATCTCTGCTACCTCTTTCATTATCTCTGCTTGTCTGCTCTCTCTCTCAGGTAACATTACATCCCACTTGAGCAGTGAGACAATTATGTTTATGCACATCCAAATGCCTTCGCTCACAAACCCATGTTGAGTTTGACTCAACGCTGCCTGAACTTGAGCGCACGCACGCACACGCACACACGCACAGACACACACACACACACACGCACGCACACACACACACACACACACACACACACACACACACACACGCACATCCAAATTGAACTAACCAGTGTTTGCTGTCTTTTATTTCTATATTACACCGCTGGCACAATTTCCCAGTGGAAAGCGCATGTTGGCAAGGGACCACACTGTATGCTCGATGTGTTTTTTCCCTGTCTGTTGTATGTATTGTGTCAAAACCTCTATACTTGCGATATGTGGCTGTTGTACGGCACTATTTGCCCAAGACAAATTTCCCCTCGGGGACAATAAAGTTAATCTCATCTCATCTCATCTCATCTCACATACACACACGCACGCACGCACACACACACACACACACACACTTCTTCATTAAGAAGAAGAAAAAATCAATCTGCGCCAGCACTGCTGTTGCCTGGCATCCGCCCATATTTCTCCTATTTTTGCCATTTTCTTATAGGAATTAAAAGTTGTAAGTGCCACGGTGCATGCATGCATTGGTATTGATCTAATACCTGCAGCAGTTGTTTGGACAGATGACTGTCTAAGATCACAATCGTTCAACGATGAGAGCTGGGAGAGATCGAGGAACAGGACGGGAGCTTAATTGAGGGGACTCCAGAGGCTCGAAGCAACAGGACATTTTATGGGATTACAAAGACTCGTAGTGTTCAGCAGATGAC
>NC_139633.1:1778135-1815635 GCF_964638095.1 Poromitra crassiceps | reverse complement strand
CCGGCTGACACCCCAAAAACCTACAATCCGCTACAGAATATTGTTTGTTTATTAACTGGCCCCTGGCCTCCTATCATTTCACAAAAGTGGCCCCCGGACAAAGCAAGTTGAGTATCCCTGCCTTATATTGTTATTATTTTTTAATTAGATTGTTGTCACTTTGATTATTCTACTGACTTCAGTGCAGCTCGGACGGAAACTGTGCAGTTCCTGTATACTGCACTCGTAGCAGCAGTGCTACATCATGCCAGCAGGAGGAGAAAAACAAAAACCCTCTTGAATGTCCTTATAGGGAGTTTGGCTAGAGAAGAAAGGCTTCAAGAATCCTACCTGGACAGGCAGAACGAGGAAAAGAGGTCTTACGCTATCATTTGCACATTGTTGCAATTCCTGTGTTTCTGGAAATGAGACTGTACAGAGCCTTATGGAAAGTGTGCAGCGCGCTTTTAGACAAAAGCTTGACATTGACAGTAGGGCTGCCTGCAACTAACGAGTATTTTCACCCCTCCCCCCCTTCCCCCTCTGATTAATCAATTAAACAATTAGTCTAGAAAATGGAAAAAAGAAAGACAAAAAAACATATTCTCATCAGAAGTAATTACACTCATTTAGTCTGACCAGCTGCCAAAAAAAAGCGTTAATTTTATTTAAAAAAAAGAAATGATATCAAGCAAACGAAGCAAATGTTAGCATTTGTGAAGCTGTGACCAGCAAATGTTTTGACTTGAGAAATGACTAAAATGATTAATCGATTTTCAAAATTCTAATCATTAATTTTCTGTGGATCGACTGTCCGATTAACCGACTAATTGTTTCAGCATGATAGATACGCGTATTGAATAAGAAACATGTTGTCTCACTCTGCAGTTTGTAATACTGTACAGATTAGACAAAAACTGGCAATGATGTAGAGAAAAGGAGAGAGAAAAGGAGAGTGGTTAAATAGCTAATATACTGTATATACTGTATATAAAGTGTGTTCAAAATAGTATGCAGTATGGGTTGTTTGTACCAGAGTGATTTAAAGAGAGAGTGGCACCAATGGAAGTCCAAAATGCTTGACCGTCACGTAACTCATGTTGCTATAGTGTGTGTGTGGGGGAATAGTTCCAGATACATTTGAACGCATAAAATAAAGCTGATAATATACTAAACTAGACGTGCACTCAGAGTGCAGACCTCCAGTCTGCTGCAGCTATGCACATTTTGTGAGTCGGATCAGAACCCGGACCCACCCACAGAATTTGATTCTTTAAACGCATTAAAACCTTTCAAAATACATCACAAACGGTCCATGCTGCTGCAACTCAACAGCGCTGCTTAATCCAGAACCTTACGTCCAGGAACTATTGTGAGGTTTAAAAATAAATAAATAAAAAATCCATTGGAGTGAATGGAGATGACGCAACTCTTATATCTCTATGGCCCTGGGCCCAGTTGCACAAAGCACCTTAGGTTAAGATTTCCCTTAGGGTCCGAGTTCAGGTGTCCATAAAATAGAATTGGCTGCACAAAACACCCTTAAATCTTGTGCTTATGTTTTCCTTCAAATGTTTAACCTTATGGAGAAGATTTAAGGGTGTTTTGTGAAGCCAATTCTATTTTATGGACACCTTAACTCTGACTCTAAGGGAAATCTTAACTTTAGGTGATTTGTGCAACTGGGCCCAGGTTTGTATTATTGTACACGTCAGTTGGACAAATGACTAACTGGGTATTAACATTCACTGGGGAATAATATTATGCTCACTTTAGGCGAGTTGCTCTTTTTGTGTCTGTTTTGCGTGTTGTACTTTTTGGTTTGTTTCCCCTGAAATATAGATAATGATTTTTTTTAAACTGATGATGTTTTTCATGCATTTTGTTTGGCAACAGAGGAATGTACTTTACTAGTCTTCCCAATAAAGCAAGTTGAAATTTAAATCGAGAGAGAGACAGAGAGACAGAGAGACAGAGAGAGAGAGAGAGAGAGAGAGAGAAACAAGGCCAGGTAAGAGAAAGTGAGTGAATCAGGTATAGCCTGTAGCCACAACAGTCATTTATTCATCTATCTCTCCCCCTCCCTCTCTCTCTCTCCCCCTCCCTCTCTCTCTCTCTCTCTCTCTCTCCCTCTTCTCATCCATCTCCTCCCAGCTCTCTCTGACAGTCTATTTGGCCCACGCTGCCCTGTCATCCATTCAGCCTGTCAGCCCTGGCAACAGCAGGCGATCTCACACACGCTCATATTTGTATCGGCCGAGCGGCGCGAGAGAGAGTCCCCGTCCCGCCACCAGGAGGCCGCGGGTTCAGTTCCCCTGACAGCCGGTTCACACGAGACCGATCCCACAACGAGAAGGTCGGGGGGGTTTTGATCCTCGTGATGCGGAGCTATAGGGCCATGCATGGCTACAGCAGACTAGCCTCTCTGCACTCTGACTGGTGAAATGCATTACTATAGGGCCATGCATGGCTACAGCAGACTAGCCTCTCTGCACTCTGACTGGTGAAATGCATTACTGCTGTCATGTGAACGTCTCATCATTACGCTCTTACAGTTTTATCATGTTTAAACTTCATTTGAAAGATGGCATGGTTCTCAACCTGGGGGTCAGTATACCTATACCTCCAGGCTCCAGCAGCCTATAGTCGGCAGAATTAATTTCTGCAATGCACGGATTATGTAGAATATAAACATTTCTGAATCAAAATATGTTCGATACGTGTATCAACATTATACATCTCATAGAGCCAAACTTTTTTGAATGGGGGGCCAGATTAGATCATGTGAAAATGCCGGGGGGCCAGTTGCTCGCATCATATGGGTTACAAAATAAAATAAAATAAAAAACCACATACAAAATGTACTCTTTAAAGATTTTGTTTACCATCTGAAAACATGAGTTCTGCATGTGCTGTTCCTACTTGGTGCTTGTACAAACTGTATGATAGTGCTGTCGTCGTTAGGTGAAGGGAAAAAATGCAAATTGAACTTGCTTGATTAACCATTTGGAGGGCCACATATAGTATATTTTGAGAAACAAGCCGAGGGCCACTTAAAATCTGTCGTCCGCGGCCGCAATTGGCCCCAGGGCCGGACTTTGGGCATGCCTGTCATAGAGCAGCCTATATTGAAATAGGCACGGTGGCCAGTAGGGGGTGTCGTGGTCGGGGGGGATGCGTAAAGTTTAAACACTTTCCTTTCACACTGGAAATAGATGAGGGTCATGTTCAATTCAATTCCCCAGTCATGGTCACACAACGTCTAGCCTACATTTAAAGGTAAGATGCAAATGTTTTATTCTGCCGATCGGGTTTTCCCCCCGGGGGGGTCGCAAGATGATTTATGCGACGAGGACAAAACACTTGTATTATACAAATGTATTCTCCTTTCACATTTTCAGGTGGAATATTGTTTTCAGCCTCAAGGCCTCCTGTTATCATCAAATGAAACCAGCTGAAAAAGGAAATCATTCTTTGTTTGAACTGTTCTCGGGCGGTTGTGATGGCTGTGATCATTTTCAGGGGTCATGAGCCAAACTGGTTATGAACCGCTGACAAACTCTACAACACTTGGCTTATGAAACGGCTTCAAGCCCCAGTGGATCAACGGGGAAACACAGGTTGGTCGAGCGAAAACCAAGGCTGCTTTTCTCCGTTCCTGAAAAGTTCTCACATTTTGAAGATACAAGGTTTTCACACAACACAACACAACAGCAGCAGTTACAGTTACAGTGTTTCCCGGGTGTGTGAGCGTCTTAAATACAAAAAGAAAAGAAAGCAGTTCCTATGCTTATGCTTAATTTCTGGTCTATAAACTAATAACTAAACTATAGACCAGCTGTCCAAATTATTTCCTATGAAGGGCCAAAATTAATCTGGGTGGATGGCCGTGGGCCAAAACTAAGAATTATATCATTTTACATTCCAAATCTAAAATAGGTCTTCTAGTTTCAGATGGTAAAAGTATCATCAGGCTAGCTTTAAAGATTAGCCCACCCTGCAGCCTCTGAAAGACAGTAACATAAGTGTGATTTTTCTTCCTTGCAAAACCATGGAGCGCCAAAACAAGTTTGGCCCGCGGGCCCCACATTGGTCAGCCATGCTATAGACAAATGTTCTATCTATACTTTATAGCCACAAACTATAAGTGTAGTATAGATTTTTGGTTCAACTAAACTCATACTAAAAATGGATGCAATCCTAACACTCACTGAGAGAGAAAGAGAGAGAGAGAGAGAGAGAGAGAGATACCGGCTGCTGTATCAAAATTCTACTTTTATATAGGCCTAATATTCCTACAGGGACCAGAGTGTCTCTGTGCTATTAAATAGTGAGTTTATAGTGACCATGTCATCACCTCATAATGGTACTATAATATTCCTATAAAGATGTATATCATATTTGGTGGTGTTTTTATCTCCCTGACCATAATTTAGTCCACATTAGAGCCACAGAATGAGATGTCTATTGAACTAAATGTGAGAATATCTTAGGCTAGCCTTGCCTATGATTTTGTCAAGAATCCCATGTTGTGTATTGTAGGTATAGAGATAGGCTACAGAATGATGATCAGAACACTTCTTCTTCTACATGATCTGTGTTAACCTCCTGGAAATTAGCCTAAATAGTGTTTAAAAATGTAGCAGTTTGGGGGACCCCTGGCGGTCCCCGGACGGCCGGACCCCACGTAGACAACCAGTCTTATCAACAGGGATGATGCAAACTCATGGAGAGTGAAAAAGGTACCAGGGCTGATACAAAACCACTCAAACTCATTCAGTTAAGTGCCCTATTTTGGGATCAAAAAGATGACAGTCACCTAAAGGTGACTATAGTTTGCATCCCTGTTGTATCAATGACTAAAGTTTTTGTACAGTAAATGTGCTTCTAGGCCTCTGAGACAGAGAGACAGAGAGAAAGAGAGAGAGAGAGAGAGAGATCTACTTACCCGCAAAAATGTAGAAATGTGTCCCCATACGATGGCAGCTAGAGTCCCTTCGGTCCTCCTGCCGTTTCACATCACCGACAACAGCAACACGAACTGGCCGTCTCTCTCTCTCTCTCTGTCCCTCCCTCCCCTCTCTCTCTCTCTGTCCCTCCCTCTCCCCCCCCCCTCTCTCTCTCTCTCTCTCTCGGGAGACTTGGCCCACCTCCTCAGAATAGCGCCCCGTTAAACTCTCGGTGATAGCCTACCCGTGGTACCCGGTGCGAAACCCCCGCATGCCGACATCAACACAGAGAGAGAGACGCGCTAAACGTCCGACTGCACTGTCTGTCTGGAGCATCCTCCTCCTCCGTGTCACATCCAGAACCAGAACCACACCGCCAGCATCATCTCATCACGTCCTCCGGTCTTCTTCCTCTCTCGGATCACTCCTCTCCCTCCCTCCCAGCAGCAGCAGGCTAGATATCAGCGGCTCTCCTGTGTTTCTCCCTCATACCTCGCCAGTCTCTCCAGCCTCCTCTCCTCTCCTCTCTCTCTGTCTGTCCCGTGGTTCGTCCCGTGGTTCTGACTGCAGCCCAGTAAAGTGTGTCACGGTTCGGTTGGGAAGAGCAGCGCATCATTCAGGCCAGCTGAGCCAGCCAGGAAATCCCTCACTCACCAAAATGAACCGCAGTCCTCCTAAACCAGTTAGTCCTCTGATTCATGTGCTGGAATGCGAAAGGGACACAGGTTCCTAAGGTTAGGAGTAGCCTAAATATCACAGCAACACTGTATAGAGAGATACTGATGGCTAGTTATGTAAAGACTGTAGGCTTCTGTATCTAGTATATTCTAGAATGTTAATAGAATAGCAATTGCATTATTTGTAGAGTTATAGTAGCCTAATATTGGCCCATCACACTGAATGCGTTGGCAACACAACTCTTGTGATGCCAACAAAGCCATACTTTAATAATAATAAATACATAAATATACATAATCTATATATATATACATACTGTATATAGTTCAGTACTCAATATTATATTATAGATCAAAACTAATCCAAATAGTGATATTTTAGGAATATCATTAAGATACCATTGGAGATTAATACACTATAAGTCCCCATATGAAAGATGAAAAAAAACGCTATAATGGCACTCCATCAAATCATGCATGTTCCTCTTTCATTAACAGCAAGTTGTTTCAGATAAGCAGGTTTTTTTTTCTTTTAGCATAAATTATACTCTTTCCACAAGGCATTTTGACTTGTCATATCGAGGGTTAATGACAAGGTAATTATTCGTTACACCGGTGTCAACCCATTTATGACAAGTCAACATGCCAGCACAGCAGCAATAAGGGCCCGTTATCCTATCAATGCCAGTTGTAGCCTATAGGGGTAATAGGCCTAAACACAAAATAATCAATTCAATCAGTAGATGGCTTCACTCAAGGCAAGTTATTCCAGATAACTGTTTTGCCACCATGAACCTATATTAATGTCAGTTGTAGAGTAGACCTATAGACAAAGAAGCAATCAATTAAGTAGCCTAACTGATCTTGGGCATCTTCACTCAGTCACTTATAGAACATCACCCTACATTAAAAAGAATAGGCTACTGAACAAATGGATGATGCACAAACATATATTAATTGTTTTTGTGATGTCTTTCATTCAAAAGCAGTGCAATAAGCCTAGTAGGTAAACGTTTCCTCTCTTACCTAGGCTACCCAGAGAACATTAACCTTTGTAAAAACACAAACATGAAAAAACAAACCAAGATCGCCATCTGCTGGCATAACTCACTCATTCAACCACATATAAATTCAAGTAGGAAAGGCTATCTAATATAACCAGTTCAGTAGCCTAACTGATTTTGATTCAGAAAACATTTTATACACATGGTACACATTATCAACAAAAATATAATAAAAGACAGGTGAGATACCACTGGGAAACTGAGAATCTCTACTTTACTTGAGTTTTTAAAGCATATATTAGCAGTTCAAACGTGATTAGACATTTTATAATAGCTATTTTTAGCTGCAGGCGGCTGTCTCAGTCTTTGACGCGGTATACTTTGCAACCGCTCGCGGGCCACATCGAATTAGGGCCTTGAGTTTGACACGTGATCTAGCCCCTTTCAGACTCTTCCAGGTATGATGTCGTCATCATCACACGTGATCGTCTACCCTACAAGAGTCCCTTATCCGTACATAGACTTCCCTGCGACTCGCTCTCAAGCTGTCTAAATCAGCGATACGCACGTATTTACAAGTGTCACAGAAACATTTCAGAGCCACCTACAAGAGCTGAAGGGTTCCTTGCTTCTCGACGGAGGGGTTTGAAAGCGCGATGCTGCTCATAAATGCCTCTTTTTTATCAGAATTCTGTGCTGGTGATGATATTTTTTCCGGGTTAGAGCTCCCAGCCGTCACAGCGCTCAGCAGCGCCACTCTGGTCGCAAGCTGCAGGGATGGCGGGCAGACGTCAGTGCCCTGCCACCAGGAGGCGTCGCAGGATTAAAGGAGCAAAATGTCGAGGAGAGGTGGTTCCTGGCTGATGACCCTGCAGCTGACCCATGGGCACCGAGGAGGCGCGTCAGGCAGCAATGGCCAGCAGGTCACAGCAGCTACCTGTAGGCTACACTTACTGAACCAGCTACCTGTAGGCTACACTTACTGAACCAGCAGGTCACAGCAGCTACCTGTAGGCTACACTTACTGAACCAGCTGGAGAAAAGCCCCCAAAAAGAGTCTGCAGCATAATCTTCTTGGCCGAGAGTACAATCGCTACCATCACTATCCTCTGGACTAGGGCTGGGTATTGGCAAGGACCTCACGATACGACACGTATCACGATCATAGACTGTAAGATCACGATCATAGACTGTAAGATCACGATACGATTGTATCACGATACATTGCGATACAATAGATATTGCGATACTCTACATAATTTACTGAAAATTAAAAAATACAGCTGAAAATACAACCCACTGTGTACCACCCAAGTAGTGTAATAATATGTACATCACTTTATATTGATAATTTAGTGGACAAATTGAGTCAAAACTACTGTTGAGTGTGTTACATTCAGTGAAAAAAGTATTATTGTGTCACTGAACACAGAGCTGTGCAAAAAATCGATATGGCGATATATCACGATATTTTTTCTGAAATATCGATGCAGTATAGACCCTTTTCGCTAACCCTGGACGGCACCATATTGTTGACATACCGTCCTGCGCGCACACAGCGCTGCAGCTGACAACTAGTAACAGCCATTGTCGTTTCTGTTCCATTACAAAATAGCGATGGTAATGACAGCAATAAAAAACCCACAGTTGTTTGTATGCTGCTGTTAATGCCTGTAATAAATAAACAAAAGAACGAGGTGAACAGACTTTGCTGTGAGGAGCTGCCAGAAAGTTTCACCTGTCTCTCCTAACTATCCACACATCTCCTGTGCTGCTGACGACGTATCCTCAGTCTCGCTCCCTTCACGTCTGTGGACGGTAGAGATAGAAACAAACCACGGGGACTTTATTGCTGTCATTACTACAGCCATGCCTAACGCAGGTCACCATCCGAACACAATTGGAACGATACAGGTAACGCTAACAGCGGCTAGCTTCCTATAAACGCTGCTACACTATAGGCTGTCACTTGAGAGCTGCAGCACTATGTCGACAATATGGCGGCGGTGGGCGTGCCCGTACGTGAGTGACGTCAATCGAATAAGGTCTATTGCGGAAAAAAAGATCGCAATTTATTGCCGTATCAATTTTATTGCACAGCCCTATCTTGGACTGTGCCGGAGTTACGCTCAGCATGTCCAAAAGTCCTACCTTAGTCAACTCTTTCACCGCCTGTCTCTGGCTGCAGCACCAGACAAGCCAGTAAGCTCCAGGGTCTGTCGCTGGCTGCAGCACCAGACAGGCCAGTAAGCTCCAGGCTGGAAACAAGAACTGACCAGTGACCAACCACCATAGGAACTCCACCATCCTCTACCTCGAGCAGACTTCTTAAAGAAACGATGCAATCTGATCCCCCTGTTTGTCATATTTTAACAATATTTTTTGAAATACCATCATGTTTTGTGTTCGATGTATGATGCAATATATGTTCATTAATAAACTTCAACTTCAATTTCAGGTGGCCTTCTGTTTCCCATAAGCATCCGCTTTGGACTTCCCTCCTCTTGCTTCACGTGTGTGTCAGTGAGGATGGCTCTTAAGCCTTTCCCCCACCTTCTCTGCTTCTTCCCAGGTCTGGCCCAGAGCACCTCCGGAGCCGAGTCCTCGTCTTGAGCCTCGGCAGTGCAGGTGGAAGGACTGGCGACGGGGTACGAGATTGGTGCCGTCTCGTCCGGGCCAGGCGGTGCTGGCTCCACAGTGGCCGATGGAGGTGCAGGTGTGTCGGTCACGTACGCAGGTGAGAAACCGCTCTCGTCCAAGATGTCGGGGTTGAGGGGCCACACACCTGTGCACCTGAAGGAGGCTGTTATGTTGGCTGATGTGGCAGCGGATGGAAGCGATGTTGTCACAATACCTGGGACAACAGATGAAAATTAATTAGATTTTAAATGTTGGTTAATATGCATTATGCACTGTCCCTATTTAAAGCGTAACTGCACCATATAGTGTTGGGCTGAAGCGCTCTACCCTGGAGATTTGAAAAATGCATCTCTAGCAGTGCATTTGGGCAGCGCTGGGAGGGCTTAAGACCGAGCGAGAACAGAAAAGCGCAGACACAGCTCCACAGTGAATGGGGAGAGAGAGTGGCGGTGGCTGCTTTATAGGGCTGTCAAAATTGGCCCAAAATCATATTCGAATATTCCCTCAAAACAAAACATATTCGTTTGAATAATATTCAAATACTTATTTTTTTTGCATGCGTGCGTGGCAAGGCAAACCAATACAACCAGAGAGCTTATATAACTAGGTATATTTATTTGAACATTAAAAAAAAAATCAACATAAACATTGTTTTTTCCCCATATTTATTCAGTCAGTACTAGTAGCCTACACTTTTGTAATGATTTTAAATAACCAGGCAAACGATGTATGTTTTTATGTTGCTCTCTTGGCCAGGTTCTTTACCTGGTTAAATGTAAATATATAATATGAGGAACCAAGATTGTCTCTATTTCAGTTAATGCAAAATAAGAAACCGGAACTATTTTGGTCAGGAGATGATGCGAAGTTGGAATGGTTGTTCAGAGATGAAGTCTTCAGTTTGGCCAGGTTTATTGGGAGGGCTTGGAAACTCAGAATGGAGAAGCTGTTCATCTGAATATATAACTCTGTCTTGTTTATGTTTGAGCGTTTTGTAGCTTGTTTGTTGATTTGTTTGTATTGTTGAACTTGAATGATTTGTGTCTTGTAAGCCCAGATGGGCTGGGCACCTTGAATATGGTGCATGACACAGAAATAAAAATCTATCTATCTATCTATCTGTAAATAATAATAATAATAATAATAATAATAATAATAATAATAATGATCAATTTGAATATTAATTTTCATATTTGAATATTCTTTCAATTACATTTGAATATATATTCGAATATAGAATATTCTTTGACAGCCCTACTACTTTATTAGAGGTTTTTAGCGTTATTTTCAGCGGTTACGTTCTGAAGCACAAATAAACACACACACCTGACCTGAAACACACACACCTCCTCAAACACACACTGACAGAGCAGCCCTCTGCTGGAGACGAGGAGCAGGGAACACTGAAGGCTGCGTGAAAGCGGCGATATTTGAATGACAACGAGCTGTGCACCGTGACTGCTGTTGATTGGCTGGGAGCCCATGGGGGGGGTGGGTGGCGGTGGGGGATCTGGCGGTGACGAAAATTTGAACTCTTACGTCAGCCCAACTCATGATCAGCCAATAGGTTTTTTTTAACTTGAATTCAAATACTTGCCCTAAAATGTCAGGACAACACTACTAATACACTGGTTTTCACCTGGGGGGGGGGGGGGGGGGGGGGGGACGGGGGTAAGTTTGTTGGTGTGCAGTAGTTACTCTTAAATAAATTCATATTACAAATCATACCTGGTAAATCATAAATGGTCATGCTTTTTCCAGGATTCACCATCATCCAGCGATCCATAGCCGTGTTGATGTTGCTCTTCAGGGGGCCGAAGACACTGCGATCCAAGGGCTGGAGCCTGTGGGGCCAGCCGGCGGGGAAGGAGCGCAGCACCACGCCGTTGTCTCCGCAGTGATCTTCGGCTTCCGGCGAGAGCCGAGACACATGGTCGTCGTTGAGGAGTAAGAGCACTTTTGACCGAGGGGACGCTCTGGTGTAACTCACAAAGTGTTTCAGGAACATCAGGAAGTCCTTCTCCTGCGGCCGCCCGGACGCGCTGCACGAGCCGACGCAGCCCGCGGGCCCGTCACGGACAAAGTGCTCGTGGTAAACGTCGCCGGGGAAGACGAAATGGGGAGGGATGCTGTTGCCCACGGCGCTGACCGCTATCGCCATGGTGACCGATGTCCCTGTCTCCGCGGAGGCCATGGCTCCGGCCTGCTTCCTTCCTCGGCTGGCGAGGATCGTGTGCAGCACCTGCTCAGTGACTGCGTTGGTCTCGTCGGCGTTCCACACATCTCTCGCTTGGAAGTGGTGCTGCTCCAGGACTTTGGACAGGTTCGAAAAGAAGCTGCCTCCCGCGGTCGGATCGGAACCTGTTGCCCTTGGAAGGCCGGTGGCCTGAGGTGGACGGACGGCCAGTTGTTGATTCCGCTCTTGGAAGCTGGTGAACCAGTCCTTCCCGGCCATCTGGCGGGCATCCCAGGCCTCGGGATAATCACATCCGTGCTTCTTGGCCAGCTCGTAGGCAAGCCGACGAACCTGATGACATTAAACAACCACTGTGAATTCGCTTTTTTTTTTTTTACCAATGAACTATAACGTCTCCCCTACATTGATTTTAACTCAATTATCTTGCCAACATTTTTAACCTACGAACTGTAATATATACGTATACGTATTTTTAACCCCATTATCTTAACTTATTTATGCATTTATTTCAACAATTGACATTTTTTACCTATGGACCATATATATAATATATATATATATATATATATATATATTTAGAACACGGCTCTCTTGAATACTCGATTCTGATTGGTCAATCAACAAGATTCACCGGTCATTATTTCTCGACAACCGACCGCTGCTCTGCCACACCTGGATTAATCAGTTGATAAGAGCCTTTTGTCAGCAAGACACTACTAATTAGGCCAACCAGCTGCAGCTGTGGCGTCTTGTGTGCCAATTACGAATGAAACCGCTTTGTCGTTGAAAACGCTATTAAAAAATCTATTTGAATAATTCTTTTTGTCAGATTACTGAAATAATTTAGTTGTAGGCCGTGTTCTAAGCGGGATAATGTATAGTGAGGCGGTGATTACTGGAAATAATGACCTTCAGGTGAATGATTAAGCCCTCCGCTGCGCGTCGGGCTCAATCATTCACCTGTCGGTCATTATTTCGCCAGTAATCACCGGCTCACAATACATTATCCCTTACATATATATATATATGTGTGTGTGTGTGTGTGTGTGTGTGTGTGTGTGTGTGTGTGTGTGTGTGTGTGTGTGTGTGTGTGTGTGTGTGTACACAAAGAAATAAAAAATACATGGACAATGAGGCTATGATCGGCGACTTTTGTGATGTAAAAAAAGAAAGAAAAAATAAGATGTGGTGGCACGTTGTGTCAAGTGTACATAGCCTACAATGATAATAGCTCAGGGAAATGTCCGGCCCTCGGGCCCTTCACTTTCTGACAATGTGGCCCCCTGAACAATAATACAGTTGAATAGCCCTGTTGTAAGGAGGGGGGATGCACGATATATCAGCAATCAAATTATCATCGGTCTGATGTTGCAATAATATCGGTAATATCAGCCAAAATGTTCACATTGAGAAGAAACAATGTGGTATATGATTTATGGGCTTTTCTAAATGTTTTGGAAATACAGAAATGCATTACTTTTTCAAATTCACAGCGTTTACACGTACAGTATGTACAAAACGTGATCATCATAGAAATGTGTTTTTATACAGATCACATCGACATCGCTACATATCGGTTATCGGCCATAACAGCAATGTTAATATCGGTTATCGGTATCAGAAAAGGTTGGGGAGCGCTGATCTAAGCTTACGGTACCTCTCGGCCCACTCTGGGCCCGTTGCGTAGCAGATACTCTGTGAGGCGGCCCTCTTGCTCTGCAGAGAACACATTGTTGGGCCCAGAACCTCCTGGAAGTGGTGGTGCGGTGATGTCCTTCTGTGTGCTCTTCACACATCGGTTAAGAGCAGTATCTGCAGCAGCACCTCTGACAGTCTTTTCCTGAGCCAACACAGTCTGACATGCTTTAGACAAGACATCGGGACTGGTGGTGAGCCCTCTGGTGGTCTTTCTCACTCGAAGTCTGGGCATTTCCTGCAAACAAAGAGCAAAGAAACATTCTTAATAACAGGGCCAGACCCGTGCACCTTCTTAAATTCAAAGACAATGAGCCAACACTACACTGCACAGCATAAACGTTAGTCATTTGAGAAAAGGATCACATTTCTGTTACAGCACTGAGAATTTTTACAATGAGATACCAGTCTCTCAAGGTCAAACACAGAAATGTACTAACTAAGGTGGTTAATGTCTAACAAAATAACTGGCACTACTCGGACGGGTAACTGCAGGATCTTTACATGTAACATCTAAGAAAGCTAAATCCATCGTGTCTGAATGTCCCCATCCCTGACACCAACGGTTTCAGTTTCTGCAATCCAGTTCCCTCCTCAGATTTCCACACATCAAATATAACAAATATAAACACTCCTCTGCCATCTCCTTGCTGTATGTCGCTGTGTACTTTAACACATTCACTGCCAACAGTTTTTTTTTTTACTGTAGGTAGCTTCTGCCAAGGGTTTTTTTGAGTATTCTGGCTCATCTTTCAAGAGCCGAGGATTATTTTCTGCTAGGAATTTGTGAACACAAAATATCTCAAAAGAACTAATAGAATGTGTGCTTTCTCTGTCTAAAAGAGTTAGTTTGTAGAGTTAGTAGTTATGTAGGCATTAGCAGTTGAATACAGCATGGTTTCAGCGTCTGAAAAGGAAAGTTGAGATAAATGCCTTTTTGTGAAATTCGATAGAACAGTCACTTTAACCATTTATTTTTGGCATCAGTAACACATCAGACATCTAAACGTTCTGAACAGTAATTTCCTCCATAACACCACCCCCACCCCCCTCTCCTTCAAACTCCTCCCTCCGTGTGTGTTCTCCTCCTCCCTCCGTGGCTCTGCAGCGGGCGTGTCACAAGCGAGTTTCTGCTGTCTGTGCTGCCTGGCTGCTGGCGGCCGCTCTTTGGGGCTGGATGTCTGGATGGGGCTCGTTCGTTTTCGGTTGTGAGCTCAGCTGGAATGAAGCTGCGTGCGATTCTGGGCTTTCTGCTGGTGTTTCAAAGTGTGTTCCACCCGTAATCTATTATGCAAATTTGCAATCCCCCACCGCCAGCTCCCAGCGCGAAAGCGAAAGCGTTTTCGCCAATCCATTTTCATGAGAATGGCTTCCTCACGCTGCTGTCTTTGCTTGGCTTTCTCTCGTCTGGAGAGCACTGTCGCCACTTAATGGGTCAGTAAAATAGGTTAAACACCTTCAATAGCTCCCATATTTTTCTAGGAGATGTAAAAGGGTTTGATCCACGTCCCACCGTCAAATTTTTTTTTTTTTTTTTTTTGACGAGATATCTCGTCTACGGCAGTCAAGCGTTGGTTTCTGCTTGACGAGATATCTCGTCCACGGCAGTGAACGTGTTAATACACTATTATTATTTTATATATTGATGTATTTATACTCCAAATAATTTATTTTGGGGAAATTGTTATTATCAATCATAACTAAAACATATTAATCTGATAATTTTCACATAAATCACCTCAATAATGTTTTCTATGTGCACTCCAGGGAGTATCAAACAGATGTTGCTTGTTCATTTTAAGAATGGCGTTTACCTGTTTTTGCAAATGAACTCTAGCAGAGTGAATTGTGACATCACACACTCAAAGCTGGCTCCATAGGATCCCATTATAAAGTTGAAAAAAGTCTCAAACCTAAACTGCGATTTCTCAAAAAGTACAAAAGGTATCAAGAGCTGAATAAGAAATAAGAATAATAAAGTTACTCAAAGTGTTGACCTGTTCAAAGTTTGAATGGAGTATATGGAAGGTAGAGGGTTTGAACAGTCCTCCCATAGACTTCAACAGGTACTAAAAGGTTATGGGGCTGTGTTCGGGTCCTCAAGATGGCGGCCATAACAAAAACATCATGTGACTGAAACTCATGAATATGAATTAGACATGTATCACCCTGTGTGTGTGTGTGTGTGTGTGTGTGTGTGTGTGTGTGTGTGTGTGTGTGACAGCATCACTTTAAACATGAACACCTCTTCCAGAGTCACCACCATCTGCGTTCCAGGAGCCTCCAGCATTCCAGGAGCCTCCAGCATTCCAGGAGCCTCCTTGATTGCCTAAGGACACAAATACTCCTTCAAACTCATCCATCCTCTACTATAAACCATTTCACCAATAACAGAAAGTAGAAAGCATCCTAGCATTCTGCTTCCCAACACCCTTCACCACAGTCATATTTCTGGCATCTACTGCTTCTTTTTTTTACTTGACTAACGTATCCACCTTATTTTTGAAATGCCCCGCTGTAAAAAGATTATGGGTGCAAGGTCCGGTCTAGAACGTGACTGATTGTTGCAGTTGGTTAACGTTACTTGTTGGCAGAGGGCTCTACTCTGCGGCGCTCGTACTCAGCGCATTTCCTCATCAAACTCCGACGCTGAAGAAAAAAGAAGTTGCTTGTCACAAAGAAATAACACTCGTTTGACGACTTATTGGAGGATATGTAATAATGTTATCTATCACATCCGCTAACCTGTTGCTCTTTGAACAAGTCGGGATATTTATCGGCGAGAGGGGCACGGTGGCTCAGTGGTAGAGCTGTCGCCTCACAGTCAGAAGGTCCTGAGTTCGATTCTCGCCTGGGACACTGTGGGCGCTGTGGTTGTGTTCCCCCCCATATCTTCAGTGCCTACTGCCCAGGGGCCGGTTGCACCAACTGGTCTTACACTGGTCTTAAGCTAAGTTGGTCGTAACTTTACGACCTAACAGCTACGCCGGTTGCACCAAGACGACTTAAGCCTTATTTTCACTAAGACCAGGCGTAACTCCTACGCCTCGTCAGGAGGAGGCGTAGAGCCTGCCTGTAACAGAGATCTCCGCGGAGACCTTTTTGACCGTCATCGTCGTAACACCGCCAGTTCGCCGTCTTTGAAAGCACGACGTTAGATTATAACTAACTAGTTAACCTAACCCGCCTTCCAAAATGTTGCCGTTAGTTTTTTAGAAGTTAATACATAGAATTGGGAACGTTACATTCAATTTCATTCAGACTGACTCTGTCTGCTCAATAGCCGCCATTTTTCCCCCGGAGCGAGGGAGGATGGGAGGAGGGAGGGTGTTTTACAGTAGTGGCTGAGAGAGCGTAGTGGCACAGTGCTCCAAGCAGGTCACGAGGCACATTTTTGGCAACATCATCCAATCAGGGTGCATTCCCTGGCAATTCACATGGACGCGCATTGCTACGACCAGCATAGTTAAGACCAGACATAAGCCGTGTTGGTGCAACAGGCGTAAGTCCATGGTCTTAACTAAGACCGACGTAGGAGTTACTACCAGGCATAGTTAAGACCAGTTGGTGCAACCGGCCCCAGGTGGGGTATCTCGTCGTAAGGGTCTTTCTCTCTGTGTGGAGTTTGCATGTTCTCCCCGTACCCCCCAGGGGGTTCCTCCGTATATAACCCCCCCAACTAAAAACATGCAGAAGATCAGATCGTCATCGTCATCCGACCAGTGACGACAACACCCGAAGTTGGTCCCCGGGCGCTGTACGAGAAAGCGACCACTGCTCCTGGCCTGCCCCTCGGAGGAAAGGACATGCCTGGATGGGTTAAATGCAGAGGACACTTTTCACCGGCCACCGTCAGCATGAGTGTGTTGTGGCCGCATGCATGTGTTGTGGTGTTCGTGTGACAATAAAAGACGGGGCTTGTCCCGTTACGAGAGAGAGTTACGAGAGAGAGAGAGATGTTTGGCCAAGCTGGACGTGATTGGCTCCCTTCGCCTGCAGCTTTGAAACATTGTTTACAGCACGGATTCCTCGTGAGTCCCGAGTGGTAGCGAGTGGATTGGTTAAACTCACTCCCCAGGTATAAAGGCATGTTAACCAGCTCCGCCAAGGGAGCTAGCTCTCTTGGCGTTGCGGTTAACATGCTGGACTCCCAAGCCGAGGGTCGGCAGTTCGAATCCACCCCTGGGCAAGCCCTTAACATGGGTTGCTGCAAGTACCACCTACACAACGCCGTAACATACAGACACAGACAGGTGTCAGCAACGTAATGGGGGGAGGTGGCTGGGAGGATTACACCGGAAGAAGCACCCATATTTCACGTAAGCCATCAAGGCAGCTAGAAATAAGGTGGATAACCTATCAATTATTTATGAATTTTCATGAACTTCCTCATTGAACTTCATCTAATCTTACCTCCTCAGGACTCACACCATAGTAAAGTGCTTTGGTGTTTATGAGATCAGCTCTCAGCACAGCCTCCAGCTCTGGAGAGAAGACCTTGTTGTGAGCCCTGTATCCTGGTAACGGTGCATTGACGTCCTTGGCTTTCCTCTCAGCATATCTAGCAAGAGTGGTGGAGGACACGCCATTGACCTTGGCAGCCCCACGTACGGATTGTCCATCTAAGACAGCCTGGTAGGCTAAAGGGAAGGCATCGGGAGGGTAAAGACCTCTGGTGGTCTTTCTAACTCGAATCCTGGGCATTTCCTGCAAACAACAGCAAAATAAATATACGTCTTTATTTACAGGGCGACACACACCCCTTATTAAAGTCCCGCCCCTCCACCGTCTCCCTCAATGTTTTGCTAGTTAGCACAACCACAACAGATAAGCTAGCCTAGCATGTGCCATACATTTACAATATGCCAAACAAATAAGTGGTACAAACGGAAAGCACTCCCGTTTTGTATTTTTTACTTACCAAGTGAAAAAGCCTCACATTTGCTGTATCCCCGGTAATACGGATCAGAGCTGAAAACTTTTTCGGTGCGAGTGTTTGGTTTGGCGGGGGACTACTAGCACATGGGACCGGAGACGTCACCGGAAACTCCAGAACACAAGCGTAACAGGAGAAAAGGTCCGTGTAGCAACCGCCCCTCTGTTTGGCTGCCTGCTTGCTTGGGAGATAGGCAGGCAGGCAGGCAGACAGACAAATGTGAGTCAGTAATAATTGAGAGTTTATTATTATTAGTAGTAGTATTAGTATTAGTATCATCATCATCGTTAAAATGAGCTCACTAAAGATTATTGAAAATAACATGGATTGCAATTCATCCTTTAAGCCACAGCGTGGCGACAGAGTGTTATTGATAGTGCTAGTCCAAGAGTATATAGAGTGCTAGTGATAAACTTAGGACGTTCTCCAGCCATTTTATTTATTTGTTTGTTTGTTTGTTTGTTTGTTTGTTTGTTTGTTTGTTTGTTTGTTTATTATATTTCTTCTTCTTCTTTTTATTGTTATATTTACTCTTAGAATGCCATCTTTTGCACTTCAAAGTCTCTGTTTAGATTGCTACACAGCCAGATGGACACAGAGGAGAAGGGGAAAATATCCTCGGAAAGGAGCAAAACAACAGACACAGCTTCAGTGCAGCCATTATGATGAAAGTTTCCCCTTTCACATTCATCATAAACTCTGAGTTGGGCCTCTATATGAATGCTCACCTTGGATTATGGCACAGGGGGTAGTGACATCATATCCTGCTGTGTATTGTTTTATGCAACAAAAAAAAGTAACTGCTTGCACCATTGTGTGAGTCCACACAATGGTGCCTTTTTCACCTCATCACACATTCAGGCGGCGTCTCGTCATAGAGTGGGGGAAATCCTCCCGTTCTCCCCATTCAGCAGAGTTAGCATTTAGCTGCTATAGCCCAGCCCAGGCAGACAGGATCGCGGATTCAACCCCCGCAGTAAACGCACATCTGAACAGACGTCTAAGTAGGCCTACCTGCTCTAGAATCCCCAATCCTGTCGTGTAGAGACGCAGCACCGTCCTTTGTTGAGTCAGCCCATTGAGATACATGAGGGGTTCTAACACTAGCGGCAACCAAGGGCGACTCTTGCGTTGCCTCACTGTGTCTGGGCCAAAAAGTTGCACTTTGAACACACCGCAAAGACTACAGTTGACCGTCAACCAGCACATATTCTGCGCCTAGATGAGCCTTAGTGTAACCGAATGACTGTGAGTCCTGCGTGGGTTGGTTCAACTCACTCCCTGCAGTATAAAGGCCCGTTAATCGTTAACGTGTGCACTTTAGCGGGAGGTCTGCGCATATACAAACCAGAACATGAAACAAAACTGTGTTTGCCTCCCATTTTCACATCACTCTCGCTCACCACTTAAACAGTTTCATAATATAGCTACTTCTAATCCAGAATATGTCAAAAAGTTGCAAATGGCACTGGTGTTATCTGCCCTTGCCTGGTTTTGCTTGTGGAAGAAGAAAGAAAGAAGCTTATTGTTACCTCGGGGGCTTATCCTGGGTTTATCCTGGGCCTCCGGGTCCACCCAGCCCCCCAAGACTATTTCCTGGATCTATCGAGAGGGATGACATCATCACCGCGCCGATGACATCACAATGGGACGCATGACATCAGACATCATGTGACGTTATGGCAATCGAGAGTGATGACATCTTGCCATCACAATGGAAACCACATCTGTGGTTTCATCTGTGGTTTCCAATGGAAACCACAGATGACATCACAACTATGACATAATTTCGGTGTTAACCGATGATACCATGATGAACCATCCAGACCGCAATATGACATCATCATTTGACATGACATCATCGGCCACTATAAGAGAGGCACTCGAAACGTTCGACTCACGTTCTCATTCTAACTATGTCACGACTACGGAGTCCCATACAGAGTGATGATTCAGGAGGCCGAGATGTATAGCTCCCCTTGGGCCAATACCCCAGACCAGGCTATCCAGGTCGAGAGCAGGATATGGGTACGCAGGACCTCCAACATGCTGTAACCGGTATGCCTGCGACAATGGATGCAAGTGACGAATCAGGCTTATCACCTAACGGCCAAGAACACCTCTGCTAGTAAGCCTGAGTCATTCCAATCTGGACCCATCCGCTCCAGAACACTTATCATGCAGCAGGCTCGGGGCTCTCCTGAAGGCCACGTCGTTGTGAATTCTTCAGTGTATTGGAGTGATCAGATGAGATGAAGTTGAAAAATGAGGAGAATGTTTGTGTGTGCCGATCTCTTCTCATTCACTCAAAGCCAATCAGAGTGATTTCTCCCACCGACGGCCCGACGCCAACTCAGCATGTAGTCAGCTGAAAAAGCCGCCGGCTACGAGCCAACGACGCGACGACACACACCGCAAAATCGGAGGCGACAGACGCTCACCGATGGCCCAGACATTGCTGACGACCAGTTGGCTTGGTGGCCTTAGAAATGACGAGTTACCATGACAGTTTCTCTTTGGGAAGGCCTCCAAAGCGTGGCAGTGATTTAGCGAACAGTAAGACATGGTGGGCCCTCTACAGGCTACATCTGCAACAGCTAATTGTTCTTGTGTAGCGGTTGCCTTGAACCCGGGTTTGTTTGTCAGAGTGTCAGCGGGACATTTGATGCCGCTCTCGCCACAGCGCTGCTTTTGTGATGGTTGACTGCAGCGCGTGTTCAACTCCCGGGCAGAGCAATGAGGAGCAGGCCTGTTTCCAGTGGGTCTATAGGGAGGAGCTGGTATGTTTAAAAAAAAATCACTTAGATTCCAACCCAAACCTAAAGAAGATTATGAACCTCATGCGGTCTACTGTGTTTTAACGTATAGGAAGATATTTCTGT
Organism: Poromitra crassiceps; assembly: GCF_964638095.1. Lineage (NCBI taxonomy): Eukaryota > Metazoa > Chordata > Actinopteri > Beryciformes > Melamphaidae > Poromitra > Poromitra crassiceps. Next base: position 1,794,676 of record NC_139633.1, on the reverse strand, counting down.
TGTAAAGCTGAAGGAATTAGTCGCTAGACAGGTTTTTGGTGAAAATCAATCCCTGTCTTAGTGCCATATAGCCTCGATTACCAAATGATCAATTGAACCGCTACGTCTTGCAGTGTCGGTGCCAAGTTCTACCAACCCACAGGACAATCTTGTTGACATTCATTGCCATAAATCACATTTATTTGCAAAAGACTCAACAAACAGATTTGTCACAAAGTCTCAAAGCAACAAATGATGTAAAACTGGAGCCTGTGTGTGTGTGTGTGTGTGTGTGTGTGTGTGTGTGTGTGTGTGTGTGTGTGTGTGTGTGTGTGTGTGTGTGTGTGTGTGTGTGTGTGTGTGTGTGTGTGCTTGTGCGCTGTACAGTATTTAGTCTGCAGATGTTTGTGTTACAAAACGTAATATTTGCACAGAAACTGAATTAAAACATAACAGTTCCCCTGGAGACCCAATGTGGAGATTCACAAGTCTCCTCCTGCCACCGTTTCACATCTGACTCTGTACTATTTTACAGGCTACCAATGATCGTAAAAAGAAGCGGACGTGCGTGACAAAATGCAGCGTGTGCTCTAAACTGGATTACAGCTCTCCATATCAACTCCTTTGCGTGTAAACACATAGCTCCCACTTCAAAACTCAGCCTACTTTGATCAGGTTTCAAAGGATTATCTGTTTGTGGTCTCCATGTAATAGTATTCAGGGATAAAGCAGGCCTCAGTTTACTGGTTTAGTTTGGTAGCTATAACTGTCCCAAAAGTGATATTATACTTTAATATACACTGCTCAAAAAACATTAAAGGAACACATTTTTTACATTTACCCCCTCCTTGTCACTAGTTTTGCATTTGGCTATAGGGTCAGTGTCACCACTGGTAGCATGCTGCGCTACCTGGACCCTACAGAGGTCAGTGTCACCACTGGTAGCATGCTGCGCTACCTGGACCCTACAGAGGTCAGTGTCACCACTGGTAGCATGCTGCGCTACCTGGACCCTACAGAGGTTGCACAGGTAGTCCAACTCCTCCGGGATGGCACATCAATACGTGCCATTGAAACCAGAAGGTTTCTCAAGAGCATGGAGGAGATTCCAGGAGACAGGCAGTTAGTTACTCTAGGAGAGCTGGACAGGGCCGTAGAAGGTCCTTAACCCATCAGCAGGACCGCTATCTGCTCCTTTGTGCAAGGAGGAGGAAACAGGATGAGCACTGCCAGAGCATTACAAAAGGACCTCCAGCAGGCCACTGGTGTGAATGTCTCTGAGCAAACAATCAAAAACTGATGTTTCGACGCGAGCAGCGTCTTGTTCAGAGTCAAACAGTGAAGACAGATTTACAACAGTTATAAAAGCCTCCACTCCAGAGGATGATTTCTCATTGGTTACAAGGGAGTGGGAGGTGGTGCATCAATAAGCCAATCACACGATGACAGCACTGAGACATCAGACTTCATGAGGGTGCCCTGAGCGAGGGCCCGACGTCCTGTAGTGTGTGCCCTGTGCTCACTGCCCGGCACCGTGGAGCTCTGTCGTGTGTGCCCTGTGCTCACTGCCCGGCACCGTGGAGCTCGATTGGCATTTGCCATAGAACAACACCAGAATTGGCAGGTCCGACACTGGCAGGTCCGCCCTGTGCTTCTCACAGATGAGAGAGCAGGTTCAACCCTCAACCTGAGCACATGTGGCGTCTCCAGACCCTTTCACATCTGTCACTTATAAACACTTTGGTGTGACGTCACTCCCCACGCTAAACACACCACTCCACCCCCCCCCCTCTATGATGACAGCCAAGAGAAAGGAATGAAAATAGGAAAGACGTATGGACAATTAATACTATCATATCTACGAGAGAGGTGGACGAACTGTAACACTCATTCAAAAACAAAACACTGTTGAAGAACATTCCTGGCACACAGGAGACCAAACACTGTCGCTGCCTGTGGAAGGAAGAACCCAAGAGGTGCTGTGATCGGGGGGAACCGACGTCACTTTGGCAGTGGACCCCCCCCCCTCTCCTCGCATTCTCTCTCTACATCTGTTTCTCGATCCGTGCTGTTATCCATGTGATCTTATACACATAGGCATGTCTCATTATGGAAATCATCACATATGGTCTAAGCCCTTTTATGGAGGAATGCAAACCCCTGAATCAACTGGCCCAGAGGTGACACGGTTCTCTAATGACACACTTGACTTGACAGAACACAACACAATTCAGCAGGACTCTGATTGCATGTGAACGCTCAGGGTGATGAATCAAGAGTTTTCCCTCACAGAGTACAGGTCAGAGGTCAGCTTCATCACATGGGATCAGACAGTAGAACTATCTAGGTTAGATGATTCTATTGCTGTGTCAATTCAGCCTCAGGACAGGAACTGTATGGTTAGTTAGTGAAAATCCGCCACAAATGATGTCATGGGTCGGCACCAGTAATCACAACCTTGATCTGATTCACTATGGGATTACATTATTAACAACTTATGCTTTCTCCTTTCATGGGCATAAGGCATGTGTGTGTGTCTAGGAGAATGCATGATGTCATACCTTAAATTAAATTATATATTTTCATGATTCATGTTAAGTCTTTAAGACGTGTAAGCGATAATAATAACCAAATGCTTTCACAAAAATCACAGAAAGTACAACATCCTAATAAATTAGAATCTTTCAAATGATTATTTCAGCAAATCATTTTCATACCTGATATTGTTTCGTAAAAAAAATCTGTTAAATTTGAATTATACAGGGTGTTATATGGCTAAGTGAGCATTTATTGAAATCCCCTTAAAAGCAACAACACCACCAGTAACAGCACCACCAAAACAACAGAACTTATTTGAGTGTTTATATTTATTCACATATAAAAAAAGATGTCAGGTAATAAAAAGTAGTTGCTATACACCTTAAAAACAATATAGAAAACATTGTGTCCACCATTAAAAATGACTTATTTTAAACAAATAATAAAGGCACGTGTTGCTCCTTTGAAGACGTCCACTCCATCTATACAGGGAAAAATAACACATTTCTCTGTGATTGCTCTCCTTATCGGTTCGGGTGCTGCAATGTTGACACAGATTACATCACAACCGTGCACGCACGCACACGCACGCACGAACGCGCACGCACGCACACACACACACACACACACACACACACACACACACACACACACACACACACACACACAAAAAACATCTCAAAAGTCTATTTCATTTGTAGAAAATGAGTATTTTTTTACTCTTTACAGCAGATGAAGAAATATACCAAGTTTAGCAAATAAAAAACAAGGTGAGGCCAGAAATGTGTGACTATTAGGCACATTTTCATCTATAGTGTTTGACACCAAATTACACTCAATAACATGGCGTGTATGGATGAATATTAGCCACATAGAATATACAATATTGCAATTACAGTTGAATCACTTTTAAGGCCTGGTTTATTTCTAACTAAGGGTCGGAACCCGAAGAGGATTGTGGGCCTATACATCTGGGTGCATTCAAGGCAAAAGTACAAATATATTTTCATATGGCAGGTGATTCATTTGAAGTGTTTTGATTGAAAATGATTCACAACTTCATAGCAGAAACACATGCTTCCATAAAATGATTGATAGCCAACAATTAAAACCAAGTACAGTATATGGCTTTTTAAATGATAGTAAATCAACATATCTTACTATCTTGTAAGTCATGTTGAGAAAATTATTCCCCTTTTACAGAATATCTTTGCATTATAATGAATGCCATGGGAGTGATCCCCTCCCCCGCCCCACACACACACACACACACCTTTCCCAAAATGGATAAATAGTGTTTGGGAATACGACTCCTCCATTTCTCTCTTGGAGTGGCAGACTGAAAAATCACCCTTGAAATAACCCTAGGCTTATTTTGCATTTTGTTGCATCACGTCTCAATATGCACCCAGAAACTGCACAGAAACCACTCTAAGCGTTTACACTGTGTGTGTGCCCTAATGCAGCGTTTACACTGTGTGTGTGCCCTAATGCAGCGTTTACACTGTGTGTGTGCCCTAATGCAGCGTTTACACTGTGTGTGTGCCCTAATGCACTGCACATAAACCACTCTGAGCGTTTACACTGTGTGTGTGCCCTAATGCAGCGTTTACACTGTGTGTGTGCCCTAATGCACTGCACAGAAACCACTCTGAGCGTTTACACTGTGTGTGTGCCCTAATGCAGCGTTTACACTGTGTGTGTGCCCTAATGCACTGCACAGAAACCACTCTAAGCGTTTACACTGTGTGTGTGCCCTAATGCAGCGTTTACACTGTGTGTGTGCCCTGATGCACTGCACAGAAACCACTCTGAGCGTTTACACTGTGTGTGTGCCCTAATGCAGCGTTTACACTGTGTGTGTGCCCTAATGCAGCGTTTACACTGTGTGTGTGCCCTAATGCACTGCACAGAAACCACTCTAAGCGTTTACACTGTGTGTGTGTGTGTGTGTGTGCCCTAATGCACTGCACAGAAACCAATCTAAGCGTTTACACTGTGTGTGTGCCCTAATGCAGCGTTTACACTGTGTGTGTGCCCTAATGCACTGCATGAAACCACTCTAAGCGTTTACACTGTGTGTGTGTGTGTGTGTGTGTGTGTGTGTGTGTGTGTGTGTGTGTGTGTGTGTGCCCTAATGCACTGCATGCATGATTTCCCACTGCAAATGGAAAAGCAATGTTACCACAGGTGCTATTATGAGGCAATGGAGACGACAGTATTTCCTCCAGCGTGCGCGGGGGACTGGGCCATATTTGATCTCTCATCTGCTGTTGGCTTTTATTTTAATGTTGGCGATTTACTAATTGAAACTAATTCTACTACGGTTAGCTACTCATGGCTAGTCACTGTGGATAGAGAGTCCATGCCCAAACTGACTGAAAAATGGCACAAAACCCTATGAGTTTTACACACTGGGCTGTAAGGAACACACTAAGAGTTGAAACAAAGATGGTCTCACTCTTCACCAAGTTGAATTTACTATTAAGTCAAGATTCAAGAATCTTGAATCTTGACTTAATAGTAAATTCAACTTGGTGAAGAGTGAGAACCAAAAAAACAACACCTGCAGTCGTGAAGCAGCACTCCTTAGCCAATTTATTGGCATTTCTCCTCTCTACATTAAGAGTTGAATTCCAAAAATGACAGAGCCACTATTCAAATAAACAATCGTATAAAAATGCAAAAAGAATTTCATGTACTGTCAAGTCCTTGTCTGAGAAAAATGTCTACCGTTTCCAACACCCTGAATATTGCCAAACCTTATTGTTGTTAGAGAACTAGTTTACAGAGCACCGCTATCTGTTGGAGTGTTTCAAAATGGAAAGAGTAATCAGAGACCCTATCTCGTACGAGAAATAAGAAAACATTTAACACCACCCTCCCTTTCCCTGCTACAACTCTGCCAGACAACTCTGCCTTCTCTGTCCTCTTGCTTGGTGTTTAAAATCTTTATAATAATAACAAAAAACAAATATAACATAAAGGTAACATAAAACCACCACAACCGTGGATCTGAAATGACTAATGAATTGGGTAGCACTTTACATTACAGCTTGGTAACAACATATACTAATAGGGGGTAATAGTGTTATAACCATAACATATAATAAGTAATAACCAGGTAATAGCTTGGTATTAACACTAGTGGGCTATCAGGGCTGGCAGATTGCTTGTTTCCAGGTAATCCCTACGTAGATGCTTAGTTTAATCCATGAAATTAAATTTCTCCATTATTGCTATTTGTTTCTGACCCTGTTACCCTGGCCCTTAGCCTATTACATACATTTCAGTCTAATTACTCAGATATACCCATCGTTAATACCAAGCTATAATTTAATTACCTGGTTATTACTTTGGTAGGGATTACCTGGAAAGACTTCCCAGCTATAAATAAATATGCTGCCCCGATTGCGGGCCGTCAGTGTTAATACCAAGCTGTTACTTGGTTATTACTTTACATCGTATAACATGTATTATTATTATTATTATTAATAGTACTTCTTTATTATCACACTATTACCCCCCTATTACCATGTTATTACCGAGTTGTAAAGTAAAGTGCTATCAAAACTTGTACTACGACACATTCAACAGTTGTCATACCAAGGTGAGAAAGATGATGGCAACTACTGTAGATCAACCGCCCCCCCCCCGTATCATATACTTTTATCGCTTAAAGCTGCAATAATGTAATTTTTTTTTATGTAAAAATTAGTCTTATCAGCCTCAATCACAAATGGGGCCACAAGAGAGAGGAGCGTCCCAGCGGATTGGCTCTATTTGCACAAATGAAATTCTTGCGTCACTGAGATCAGAGCAGAGGAAGTGACAAATCAAGACTTCAGAGTGAAATACCAAATGAAACGCTACATCCAGAAAGCTGGATTCACCGACGCTGGCTGAATGCGCTGCGGAAAGATTTCTGATTTTCACCAAAGTCCTTCCCACTACCAGACCTCATCACATCACATCACTAACCCTCACTAAGGAGACGTCACCTCATCACATCATTTGTGCGAGTAATCAAGTCCTTCAAACCTCCAAAAAACTCAAACATTTGTCTCTCGCTGCCACTTGGGGCCGCCAAAGCGTGACGTCGCCTCGTATAAGGATTTCATCGATGCAATCCACACTGATTTAACAGTAATAGTTCTCATCAACGTTGCCATGATTGTTTCATGACCTTAACACCACCGGCACCAAAACACAATGTGCCTCTCAGCATTTTCACCACAAACACATCTTCAGGTGCTGCTCAGCTGGTAAAACCATCACTGCTCAGTGCTCTACATTGTTCTCTCTCGCTCTCTTCCTCTCCAAGATCGTTTCCCAGGCCAAGCCAACAGGAAGGGAGCACAATGTGTTGGCTCACTGGGGAGATAACACAGACAGGAAGGGGCGGGACTTAACTCCCAGATGGACAGGAAGTTGACGCCACTGTTTGGTTTAGCTGATTAGAGGGTGGGAGGGTGTAGAGAGAGAATTAGGGAGACAGAGAGGGAGAGAGAGACAGAGAGAGAGAGGGAGAGAGCGAACGAGGGAGGTAATGGTCGCTCTAAGTGTATATGAAGCCGACAGGAAAGACGTGAGATGGCTTCCACCTATTGTCTCCAGGGTTTATCAAACGGCGTTCCTAGCAAGACAGCATTTCAGGAAGCAAAGTCAACTCAAAACAAAACAGAATAAATAGTAGAACAAATAAACAACATTCTCCAAACCCGGAATGGGAAAAAAAAACATTTTTTTTTTATATAGCTGAGGCACACCGACGACGACTGAAACATACACAAGAAACACAATGTTGTGTTTGTCACCCATATGCATCAACCTTGGCGGTTTCATACGCATTTTTTCATTCATGTGTTTAAATATTGCCATGTTAACTAAACTAAACTAACCTAACCTAGTGAATTACATAGTTCCAGTTGAAAATCAGAATCTGAGGCGTGTTTGTGAATGATGGGAGTCAGGCAGCTTTGAACGAGAGCATGATGTAGAGATGCTGGCTGACCTACAGGAGCTGAGAGGATGCGAGGTTAAAGTGATTGGAGCCACCTCAGAGCCACCTCAGCAGCCCTCAGCCTTCTAGATAGCCGTCTCTGCCACTCCGGGTTTCCTGAGTTGTCTGAATGACTCTTGGTCCAGCGGGCCTCTGAGACCTGGTGCTCTCTCATCTCAACAATAAGTGTTGCTGAGTTCTGTCAAATCAAACCCGGCAACGCACTCCAACTCTGTCTGAGGAACAGCAGCAGCAGCGGCGCTTCCTTTCTGGCTGCCTGATGCTGTCTGTCTGTCTGTCTGTCTGCCTGCCTGTCTGTCTGTCTGCCTGTCTGCCTGTCTGTCTCTCTGTCTGTCTGTCTGTCTGTCTGTCTCTCTGTCTGTCTGTCTGCCTGTCTGTCTGTCTCTCTGCCTGTCTGTCTGTCTCTCTGTCTGTCTGTCTGCCTGTCTGTCTGTCCGTCTGTCTGCCTGTCTGTCTGTCTCTCTGTCCGTCTGTCTGTCTGCCTCTCTGCCTGTCTGTCTGTCCGTCTGTCCGTCTCTCTGTCTGTCTGTCTGCCTCTATCTGTCTCTCTGCCTGCCTGTCTGTCTGCCTGCCTGTTTGTCTGTCTGCCTGCCTGTCTCTCTCTCTGTTCTGTCTCTCTGTCTGTCTGTCTCTCTGCCTGTCTGTCTGTCTTTGCTTTTCCGTCTTTAGAATCAGAGATGACCACTGGGGGAAATGACTGACTCACTAACATGAACCCTCCTTCATGATGGTTGGTGGGTTTCAGAAACACAAAGGGAAAAATAGGAGGCTATGTGTCATTTTAAGGAAAAATCCACCCGAAAAACACTTTGACACTGTGAAAGGAAGGCTTTGCCCATTTTCCACCCGCTTTGTATCATTACAATGTCGGTAATATAGATGCAGATGGACAGCCTTTACCTTCTCCATGAACTTTACATTTTTTACCCCATTCTGTCCTATTGTGGTGTATTTTCTTATATACTGTATGACAAAAATGGAGGTTGATAGCAGAAGATTGACGTTAAACAGCAGGGTTAGAAATCCATCATAGAAGAGAACAGTTTCTCAATAGACCAGAATGCAATGCAGTAACGAGGGCAACCTTCTCCTTTGCTGGAAATACTGTACTCCATCACTAGCACTCTCCCTACCTACATTATAACCCACAGCTGAATGCAAGCTCAGCTTGCAAGAATACAAGTTCACGCCTGATCTCTGGGGGTTGTCCAAAGGCATTCTGGGAAATGTAGGAAATCACTAACTGAAGTAGACAAAATGTAAACAAGAAATGTTGACAGAAAGTGGGTTCACCAAAAAGGTAAATTACAACATTTTGTCACACAATAACTGATGCATTGAGCTTCAAAGATTGATGCGACTGGCAGTGATCAAACAGTTCAAACCTCTTTGAGTCCAAACCCGTGTGGTGACACTAAACCCCCGAGTGAGCATATTTACAAATCAAAACAGCATCTTGAGATCAAAATAAAATCACCTTTGTCCCCATGTGTTTGGTCCCTTTATATTTAGTATCAAAAATAGATATCAACGTTAGAAGAGATTACAGGCAAGTGTAAGACAGAAACAACAACAACAAAAGAGTATGACAAAGCGAAGAAAGCAAGAATAGGTTGCTTTTACTTGCACCATTCTGCATCCCCATTTGGATTGAAATACAACCCCCATATACACATTAAAATTCCATTAGTCAGTGTACTTAAATATTGTTTTTGAGTCTCTATTTGTAAATGCCAGATCCCATATACAAGAACCCAGATGATGAGGTCATATCCTGATGAGAGGATGTAGGTCTACTGATATCAGCCAGGATATTAAGCCATTTTGATGCTGTTTTTTGTGGTACATCACAGTAGGTTCTGATCTCCATGGTTAATTATCATCATATTTGAGGGATAATCATAATTGGGATGTGAGAAAGAGCTTATTCTGACCTTAATCAGGATGTGAAATATGACCTGGAATACTGAGCATGTAAACATCATTGATGACGAAAGGGGGATGAAAAATGGGAGCTGAGACACGGATTAAATGCAAGAGGACATCATATCTCAATTCAGTGACATTGTTGGCCAACAGCAACATGATCAGTCCACTTCATCATCCCAAACAAACTCTGATTGGCTGCTAGGGTGCTTGGAGGGTCGTCTGATTGGAGAGACAAACGTTACAGAGCAGGAAGTATCTCACTGTGATGTCATAGTTTAGGTCAGACTAAAGATGGCAACATCCGGTGGCGAGTACAGTCTTGAAGGATCGTCACAGGTAGAATAAAAGGGGGTTATGATATCGCACGTTAAACATCAACGCACTCCGATGGAAGAAAAAAATACTGGCATTGTGTGGACGTCACAACGTTGCTAATAATCCCTGGTCTTGCACATCTGTGAAGCAGCCTGCTACAGCGTCACACGGTGTCTTTTACAAATTATCTTCCCAACATCGCCATGGAGGAAGCAGAGGGTGAGATTACATCAAATTAGAGATTGAGATATCCGACATGAAAAACCACTTGATTTAACTTGTGGGGCTTCCTGGAATTCGCTGAAGCTCTTATTTAGGCCGGGAGGGACCAGACCGGATGAGGCGTCGAGACAAACTCACTGAACTACGACGGATTACAAACGTCGCTCGGGACTGGAAACACCGGAAAACGAGAGCCTCCCCATTCTCTTTTCAGACGCCGGAGAAGTCTTTGGAGACCGCGTTGGCCGCTCGATCTCAGCTCTCCTCCACTAGCAAAAGTGATGTGATTAAATGTGTGTGTGTGTGTGTGTGTGCTTGTGCGTGTGTGTGTTTAAAGGGCCAGCCGAACTACAACCGCTAGCAACTAGCAGGTGTAGTTTGGTCGAAGGAAAATAGTTCCTATGAAACTGCTCACAACAAGGTCTCTGGATTATCTTGAGTAACCGGGGTGATGATTTCTGAAAAGTACTTTTTGGCGCTTGGAGCACCACAAGCCGAGTGCCATCCAGTTCCGTCGTATTTGAGAGAAGGCAGACAAGCCCCACCGGCGATATCTCCAAAACTCAGCAACTCGCACCAAAACGATCTAGAATCATGGATAAATAGCACTACAGGTAAGAGGAAAAATATGTATTTTTGATTTTGGGGTGAACTCTCCCTCGCTGTGTAGGTGTCTGCTTTGGCCATGTGTGGGTGTATTTATATGGCTGTTTTTGACCACTAGTGTGTGTGTGTGTGTTTGGGCATCATGTAGGCTACGCTCATCTGTAGATGCTCTCCATCAGTACGGACTGATGCGTTCCGGTCCGTCCACTCCGTACAGCTCGGCCAGGGTCCTGAACCTCGGTCCCCAGTCGTTCAGGAAGTCGTAATCCAAGTTGGACCCGGTGGAGGAGCTCTCCAGGGAGCTGAGGCTCCCGGCCAGAGACTCGGGCCCCTCGTAGCCGTAGATGTGCAGCGTGTCGTACGGGATGCCGTCGCGGTCGTGGTCCGCCTCGTCCTTCTTCACCTCGATCATCACGGCCATGTCGCCCTTGCACGCCGTGGGCTGAGCCGGCTGCAGGGGCGCTTGTTTCTGCACCATGGCGTAGAGGGACGGGTGGGGGTGCAGGTCCGGGTGGCGGAGCATGGAGCCGTCGTGGCGAGCCGAGGTGAGGATGGAGACGTCGTAGCTGCGAGAGAGAGAAGCAGATTGTCATTTAAGCATTGACTGTAAAAAAGGCCATCATGGTTCTCGCGCAACTCAGCTGTGCGAGACCGGGGGTTTCCCACAGAGCCGCTTGCTATTGGTCCATGATCAGCAAGCTGCGTGATCACTGGACAGATGACCTGTCAATCACGCCCCCAAAAAATGATCATCTATTTATACTATTGAAAGAGTCAAACAGGTCAGACAGAGAGCAGAGTATTTTGTTTCCTCCACGTACCCGTTGGTGTCCATCTCTCCTCCGCCCTCCTCGTCGTACGTGACCAGCTGCTCGTGGATCTCCCCGCTGTTCTTCATGCTGGCCAGAGACTCCTTCTGGTAGCGCTTCCTCATCACTATCAGGATCACTATGACTAGAAAGCACAGAAGAGGAGATCGTATTATTTCTGTATTTGTTCCATGTAGGTTGTACTAGGTTTGTAAGCATTCATACCTGGGAGCTTCCCAGAACAAACCACAGTCCTCCAACTTACTCTTCTCCTGAACCAAACAAGCCAATGTGCTACTCAGCTGTTGCAACTGGGAATTAAAAGCCGCCACCACCCTAAAACACCTTAAGGCTGTTTTACATTAAAACAGATGCCACAAAAATAGAGCCATATGAAATTTGTTTTATTTTTTTCTAAATTCTATTTTATTCTTTTTTTTCCATTTTAATTTTAATTCAGGGGTTAGGATTGATATTTTTTGTTTTTGTGATGTGTTGGCTCTCTCAGACAGCCTCTTCATCATGTTTCTCAAACTGAAAACCAAGTTGTGTGAGGTGATGCAAGGGTACCATGCAGAACACCCCAATCCAAAATGGAATAATTTCTCTAGGCCTATTTTACAATTATGAAATAATTTAGGTTACTACAATAATTGGGTCTACTTTTGATTTTGATAATTAGGCCTGTTTTTTTTTAATCAATTTTAGCCAAATTATGGGAAATTCTGCAGTATTTACAGTTGATTCAATTTGTATTACCAAATTCCATGATTCCGTCTTTTTTTTTTTCCATTTTGCGGAAATCATATGGCCCTACTACACAAAAAGCAGTTGCAAAGTAGTACTGCACTCATCCAGTGGCTTTTTGGCAGAGATTTGGCGTTCACCTTTCAAAGGAGAGGCTGGGTTTTCATGCTATGTCGGAGGCTGTCTGTTTCCCCACAAGGACTACAAAGATGGAGACAGTGCCGGTGGAGAAATTGGCTGTAGTAAGTGAGAATCCGGTCCGATCATAAAGAGGCAGTGTGGCATCTGGACTTGCAGTGGGACTATTTGGTAAGAAGTGCTAACTAGCTAGTCAGTGGTAGATACCTGAATTCACAGCAAATATATAGTAGCCTATGACGTGGATATTGTTTTGTCAATATCTATCTTTTTGTCTCAGCTAGAAACTCCAACCACCTTCACTGTTGGACTAAGGCTACGTTCACACAGGACACCCAAGCCTTGCCTACGCCTTGCCTTTACCCACGCTTTTAACACGTTGAGTGCCATAGCCGAGATATCTCGTCTTACATAATCCAACGGTTGAGTGCCATAGACGAGCTATCTCGTCTTACATCTTTTTCAGTGGTTTCCACTAGCTGGCGCCCTTGGGCAATATGTGAATGTGGATCCGACCTCTCCCGCTGCCCCGGAAGTACTCTAACAAAGATTTCTATATAAGGAAGGCGGGCTCTTTGATCAGCGTGGGTAGTAGGTAAGTTTGAGCGAGAAAGACAGAGACAGAATTACATAGCGATTTATATATAGAGAATTTCAGCAATTTAGCAATTTAGAGTCAGATTTAGAGCGAGTTGGTTAGCGTAGTTGATTTAGTTTGTTAGTTGTTAGTACAGTAGTAGTGTTTAGTATAGTCTTTATAGTAGACTTAGTTTAGATACTTAGTTAGCGGGTAGTTACAGTTAGTGTTCATTGTAGTTAGCTTAGCACATTTAGCGTTAGCGTCAGTTCATTTTAGTATTTAGCCTTTATTCTAGTTCAGTTTATTCTAGTTCAGTTTGATCGAGTTGGTAGCCGGTAGATTAGCCTTATTTCAGTTCAGTTTGATCTAGTCGTAGCAGTAGTTGTTTTATTTCAGTTTAGTTGGGAGCGGGTGGCGTGTTTGTGCCATGCCGGCCAAACGCAAGCGGTCTTCGGCGGCTGCACGCAAGCGATCGGCCGATCAGAGATCACTGCTTGATTTCTTTTCCGTCCGAAACGAGCTTGTGCCGGAGACCGATTCCGAGGTCTCGGATGATGAACGGGGTGAGCCTCTGCATGTCGCGGCTGCGGCTGCAGGGCTCACGACTGAGTCCGAGTCGAGTGACCTCCAGTCTTCTCCAGACGCGGAGGATTCTGAGGAGGAGTGGGCCCCGTCGAGGAGCGAAGCTCCAGAGAGCAGTGGTAAGACGATGTTTGAGATGACTTGTGTAACTTGTGGAAATGTAATTACTATGACTATACAAAAGCCAGCAGTCAGTCAATTCATTTTACTTTATTTCAGACTCTGAACAGTCTGAAGATGAGCCTGAGGCAGCCAGCTGTAGCGGTACTGGTGCTACAGCCTCTGGTGCCAGGAAAATGGGTAAGAGCACACTTCAGAATCAGGTTTATTTTCACATCACAGGTTCCAGCCAGCATTCAGTACCACACATATAAAAAACACTATTTTATGGTAATTATGTATTTCTATAATTTGCAGATTGTGGCAGTGGAGCTGGAAGTGGGAAACGGCCTGCAGGTCCAGGCTGGAGTGACGTTGACTGGGAGCCAACCCACATCCCCTTCACAGCAGAACCGGGTCCTCATAGTGGTGGTGCTGCTGAACCAGTTGACTTCTTCCAGCTCTTCCTGGACGATGAGCTGCTCCAGGCTATTGTAGTCCAAACTAACTTGTATGCACACCAGTGCATCAGTCAGGTCAGTGAGGCTCTGCCACATTCAAGGCTTGGGAGGTGGAAGGACACTACAGTGGCAGAACTCAAGAGCTTCTTGGGACTATACTTCCTCACTGGGATCGTCCAGAAGCCTAAACTGGCCATGTACTGGTCCACAAATGAACTGACTGCTACCCCCCACTTCAACAAAACCATGTCTCGCAACCGCTTTCAACTGCTAACAAGATTCCTCCATTTCAGTAACAATTTTGATGTTGATGGTGCAGACAAGTTGTTCAAGGTCCGGCCAGTTTTGAACGACCTGTTAGAAAAGTTCAGAGACATGTTCACACCGAGTCAAAACATCAGTATTGATGAGGGGATGCTCCTGTGGCGTGGGCGGTTGGCCTTCAAAGTGTACAACCCACAGAAACCCATAAAGTATGGGATAAAGTCCTACATCCTCTGTGACTCCCAGACAGGTTACTGCTACAACATGAAGCCGTACTGTGGTGAGCGGTCCACCCTAGGCGAGACGGTGGAGTTCCTCCTCGGGGACTTGGCAGGGCAGGGGTACCATTTGTACATGGACAACTACTACAACTCTGTTGGAATGTGTGCACAGCTGCTGGAGTGTCAGACACATGTCTGTGGCACTCTGAGGAAGAACAGGGGCGAGCCACCTGCTACCATGGTCACCAACCACACCGTGAAGCTGGGGGAAACGGTCATGCGCCACAATGGTGGCACCATGGTTCTGGCCTGGCGAGATAAAAGAATCGTGAAAATGGTTTCCACGCTGCACGACGACACGATGGAGACGGTGCAGGTCAGGCAGAAAGGCAGCAGAGAGAGGGACGCACACACAAAACCCAAGTGTGTGGTAGACTACAACAAGTACATGAATGGGGTCGACAGATTGGATCAGAACATTGCATACTATCCGTTTGCCAGGAAGACATCCAGGTGGCCCTTCAAATTTGTCATGTACATGTTTCAGATCTCTTTTTATAACGCCTTTGTTCTGTACAAAGCTAAACACCCAGCTAAACGCCAAAGAAAGTGTGAAACATTGCTGGATTTCATCCTGAGTGTTGTCGGTGCATGGACCAGACCTGTGGTGGGGGGTGGCGGGGAGGAGGTGGGGGCTGGCGGGGAGGAGGTGGGGGCTGGCGGGGAGGAGGTGGGGGGTGGCGGGGAGGAGGTGGGGGCGGGGGGCAGTGACCAACCTGCAACCATGCCCCGGCGACCATACCTGGACCCTCAATGCAGGCTGGAGGTCAATCTAGCGGGCCATGTAATGGTCCTCATACCAGCCACACCCAAAAAAGATGCCCCAACGAGGAGGTGTAGCATGTGTGCAAAGAAAAATCTTAGAAGAGAGACACGCTACATGTGTGTCAAATGTGGGGTCTCATTACACAGGGGTAGCTGCTATGAGGAGTACCACTCAGACAAGAACCTTGCTCAGCGGCGCTGGCGCTGAGTAGGCATGGGTCGTAAAAAAAAAAAACCTGCCAGGGATTGTTTTTGCTCTTTGTTTGATTGTTTGCTAGCTAGCAGGAATACATAAAAAGTACCTGCCGATTTTCATGTAACTTTGTGGATGGGTGTAACATGGGCCAAGGAAGTACCCATTACATTTTGGAGCAGTTCTGGATTCGGTGTACGAGCCCAAACCGGTTTGATCACTAACCGAAAAAACCTATAAAAAAAAAAAAGCTGAGTGACCTGTGGTCTGCTCTTGTTTTGTATTTATTTTGACATTTATTTATTTTATTATTTGTATTATTCCTCCATTATTGAAAACAACTATTGTTCAGATGTCTGATGTCTCACTGATGCCAAAAATAAATGGTTAAAGTGACTGTTCTGGCTGTTTGATTGAATTTCACAAAACTGCATTTTTCTCAGCTTTCCTTCTCAGAGGCCAAAACCATGCTGTATTCAACGGCTAATATCTACATAACTACTAACTCTACAAACTAACTCTTTTAGACAGAGAAAGCACACATTCTATTAGTTCTTTTTAGATGATTGGTGTTCACGAAGTCTTAACAGAAAAGAATCCTCGGCTGTTGTAAAATGAGCCAGAATCGTCAAAAACACCCCTGGCACAACTTACCTACAGGATTGAAAAAACGGCTGGCACTCAATGTGTTAAATAGGCGTCCTTTTTAGTCAATGAGGCTGTGTACACAGGGCGCCTGAGCGTGAACCCTGCGTGTACCCACGCCTCGCCTGACCTGCGCCGATTTTATCGTTTAGGCGTGAGTTCTATTTTCAAGCCGACTAAGCGCGTGCAGGCAGACTGTCAAGCCATGAAGGAAAAACGCGACAATATCCGTGGGAAATGGCAACGTCAACTGAATTTCAAAATAAAATGGTGTTACTACAACAATGTTGAGCAGAGAGAGAGAGAGAGAGAGATTGACGGGTGGCTATAACGTGGGGCTTTCTCTCCCCGTCGGTAAACAAATC
>NC_139633.1:1746171-1775435 GCF_964638095.1 Poromitra crassiceps | reverse complement strand
ATGTGCCAGGCTGACTATAACACAAATCACATGATTGGTCCACGAGGGCCTCACACAGATATTAGTCACTTTAATGTGTATATATATATACACAAGTCAACACATGTTGACACATATGTTGACACATATATATATATATATACACACACACACATATATATTTATATAATATATATATATATGGTCCATATGTAAAAAATGTCGATTGTTGAAATAAATGCATAAATAAGTTAAGATAATGGGGTTAAAAATACGTATATATTACAGTTCGTAGGTTAAAAATGTTGGCAAGATAATTGAGTTAAAATCAATGTAGGGGAGATATTATAGTTCATTGGTTAAAAATGTGAATTCATAGTGGCTGTTTAATGTCATCAGGTTTGTAACTTTCTGGGGGCGGAGGAAGCAGTGGTATTGAATCCATATTGATGTTGCAGATACTTTCTGGGGGCGGAGGAAGCAGTGGTATTGAATCCATATTGATGTTGCAGATACTTTCTGGGGGGCGGAGGAAGCAGTGGTATTGAATCCATATTGATGTTGCAGATACTTTCTGGGGGGCGGAGGAAGCAGTGGTATTGAATCCATATTGATGTTGCAGATACTTTCTGGGGGCGGAGGAAGCAGTGGTATTGAATCCATATTGATGTTGCAGATACTTTCTGGGGGCGGAGGAAGCAGTGGTATTGAATCCATATTGATGTTGCAGATACTTTCTGGGGGGCGGAGGAAGCAGTGGTATTGAATCCATATTGATGTTGCAGATACTTTCTGGGGGGCGGAGGAAGCAGTGTACTGAATCCATATTGATGTTGCAGATACTTTCTGGGGGCGGAGGAAGCAGTGGTATTGAATCCATATTGATGTTGCAGATACTTTCTGGGGGGCGGAGGAAGCAGTGGTATTGAATCCATATTGATGTTGCAGATACTTTCTGGGGGGCGGAGGAAGCAGTGGTATTGAATCCATATTGATGTTGCAGATACTTTCTGGGGGCGGAGGAAGCAGTGGTATTGAATCCATATTGATGTTGCAGATACTTTCTGGGGGGCGGAGGAAGCAGTGGTATTGAATCCATATTGATGTTGCAGATACTTTCTGGGGGGCGGAGGAAGCAGTGGTATTGAATCCATATTGATGTTGCAGATACTTTCTGGGGGGCGGAGGAAGCAGTGGTACTGAATCCATATTGATGTTGCAGATACTTTCTGGGGGGCGGAGGAAGCAGTGGTATTGAATCCATATTGATGTTGCAGATACTTTCTGGGGGCGGAGGAAGCAGTGGTATTGAATCCATATTGATGTTGCAGATACTTTCTGGGGGCGGAGGAAGCAGTGGTATTGAATCCATATTGATGTTGCAGATACTTTCTGGGGGCGGAGGAAGCAGTGGTATTGAATCCATATTGATGTTGCAGATACTTTCTGGGGGCGGAGGAAGCAGTGGTATTGAATCCATATTGATGTTGCAGATACTTTCTGGGGGCGGAGGAAGCAGTGGTATTGAATCCATATTGATGTTGCAGATACTTTCTGGGGGCGGAGGAAGCAGTGGTACTGAATCCATATTGATGTTGCAGATACTTTCTGGGGGCGGAGGAAGCAGTGGTATTGAATCCATATTGATGTTGCAGATACTTTCTGGGGGCGGAGGAAGCAGTGGTATTGAATCCATATTGATGTTGCAGATACTTTCTGGGGGCGGAGGAAGCAGTGGTATTGAATCCATATTGATGTTGCAGATACTTTCTGGGGGCGGAGGAAGCAGTGGTATTGAATCCATATTGATGTTGCAGATACTTTCTGGGGGGCGGAGGAAGCAGTGGTATTGAATCCATATTGATGTTGCAGATACTTTCTGGGGGCGGAGGAAGCAGTGGTATTGAATCCATATTGATGTTGCAGATACTTTCTGGGGGGCGGAGGAAGCAGTGGTATTGAATCCATATTGATGTTGCAGATACTTTCTGGGGGCGGAGGAAGCAGTGGTACTGAATCCATATTGATGTTGCAGATACTTTCTGGGGGGCGGAGGAAGCAGTGGTATTGAATCCATATTGATGTTGCAGATACTTTCTGGGGGCGGAGGAAGCAGTGGTATTGAATCCATATTGATGTTGCAGATACTTTCTGGGGGCGGAGGAAGCAGTGGTATTGAATCCATATTGATGTTCGCAGATACTTTCTGGGGGGCGGAGGAAGCAGTGGTATTGAATCCATATTGATGTTGCAGATACTTTCTGGGGGCGGAGGAAGCAGTGGTATTGAATCCATATTGATGTTGCAGATACTTTCTGGGGGCGGAGGAAGCAGTGGTATTGAATCCATATTGATGTTGCAGATACTTTCTGGGGGCGGAGGAAGCAGTGGTACTGAATCCATATTGATGTTGCAGATACTTTCTGGGGGCGGAGGAAGCAGTGGTATTGAATCCATATTGATGTTGCAGATACTTTCTGGGGGCGGAGGAAGCAGTGGTATTGAATCCATATTGATGTTGCAGATACTTTCTGGGGGCGGAGGAAGCAGTGGTATTGAATCCATATTGATGTTGCAGATACTTTCTGGGGGCGGAGGAAGCAGTGGTATTGAATCCATATTGATGTTGCAGATACTTTCTGGGGGCGGAGGAAGCAGTGGTATTGAATCCATATTGATGTTGCAGATACTTTCTGGGGGCGGAGGAAGCAGTGGTATTGAATCCATATTGATGTTGCAGATACTTTCTGGGGGCGGAGGAAGCAGTGGTATTGAATCCATATTGATGTTGCAGATACTTTCTGGGGGCGGAGGAAGCAGTGGTATTGAATCCATATTGATGTTGCAGATACTTTCTGGGGGCGGAGGAAGCAGTGGTACTGAATCCATATTGATGTTGCAGATACTTTCTGGGGGCGGAGGAAGCAGTGGTATTGAATCCATATTGATGTTGCAGATACTTTCTGGGGCGGAGGAAGCAGTGGTATTGAATCCATATTGATGTTGCAGATACTTTCTGGGGGCGGAGGAAGCAGTGGTATTGAATCCATATTGATGTTGCAGATACTTTCTGGGGGCGGAGGAAGCAGTGGTATTGAATCCATATTGATGTTGCAGATACTTTCTGGGGGCGGAGGAAGCAGTGGTATTGAATCCATATTGATGTTGCAGATACTTTCTGGGGGCGGAGGAAGCAGTGGTATTGAATCCATATTGATGTTGCAGATACTTTCTGGGGGCGGAGGAAGCAGTGGTACTGATCCATATTGATGTTGCAGATACTTTCTGGGGGCGGAGGAAGCAGTGGTATTGAATCCATATTGATGTTGCAGATACTTTCTGGGGGCGGAGAAGCAGTGGTATTGAATCCATATTGATGTTGCAGATACTTTTCTGGGGGCGGAGGAAGCAGTGGTATTGAATCCATATTGATGTTGCAGATACTTTCTGGGGGCGGAGGAAGCAGTGGTATTGAATCCATATTGATGTTGCAGATACTTTCTGGGGCGGAGGAAGCAGTGGTACTGAATCCATATTGATGTTGCAGATACTTTCTGGGGGCGGAGGAAGCAGTGGTACTGAATCCATATTGATGTTGCAGATACTTTCTGGGGGCGGAGGAAGCAGTGGTATTGAATCCATATTGATGTTGCAGATACTTTCTGGGGCGGAGGAAGCAGTGGTATTGAATCCATATTGATGTTGCAGATACTTTCTGGGGGCGGAGGAAGCAGTGGTATTGAATCCATATTGATGTTGCAGATACTTTCTGGGGGCGGAGGAAGCAGTGGTATTGAATCCATATTGATGTTGCAGATACTTTCTGGGGGCGGAGGAAGCAGTGGTATTGAATCCATATTGATGTTGCAGATACTTTCTGGGGGGCGGAGGAAGCAGTGGTACTGAATCCATATTGATGTTGCAGATACTTTCTGGGGGCGGAGGAAGCAGTGGTATTGAATCCATATTGATGTTGCAGATACTTTCTGGGGGCGGGAGGAAGCAGTGGTACTGAATCCATATTGATGTTGCAGATACTTTCTGGGGGCGGAGGAAGCAGTGGTACTGAATCCATATTGATGTTGCAGATACTTTCTGGGGGCGGAGGAAAGCAGTGGTACTGAATCCATATTGATGTTGCAGATACTTTCTGGGGGCGGAGGAAGCAGTGGTATTGAATCCATATTGATGTTGCAGATACTTTCTGGGGGCGGAGGAAGCAGTGGTATTGAATCCATATTGATGTTGCAGATACTTTCTGGGGGCGGAGGAAGCAGTGGTACTGAATCCATATTGATGTTGCAGATACTTTCTGGGGGGCGGAGGAAGCAGTGGTATTGAATCCATATTGATGTTGCAGATACTTTCTGGGGGGCGGAGGAAGCAGTGGTATTGAATCCATATTGATGTTGCAGATACTTTCTGGGGGCGGAGGAAGCAGTGGTATTGAATCCATATTGATGTTGCAGATACTTTCTGGGGGCGGAGGAAGCAGTGGTACTGAATCCATATTGATGTTGCAGATACTTTCTGGGGGGCGGAGGAAGCAGTGGTATTGAATCCATATTGATGTTGCAGATACTTTCTGGGGGGCGGAGGAAGCAGTGGTATTGAATCCATATTGATGTTGCAGATACTTTCTGGGGGCGGAGGAAGCAGTGGTATTGAATCCATATTGATGTTGCAGATACTTTCTGGGGGCGGAGGAAGCAGTGGTATTGAATCCATATTGATGTTGCAGATACTTTCTGGGGGCGGGAGGAAGCAGTGGTATTGAATCCATATTGATGTTGCAGATACTTTCTGGGGGCGGAGGAAGCAGTGGTATTGAATCCATATTGATGTTGCAGATACTTTCTGGGGGCGGAGGAAGCAGTGGTATTGAATCCATATTGATGTTGCAGATACTTTCTGGGGGGCGGAGGAAGCAGTGGTATTGAATCCATATGATGTTGCAGATACTTTCTGGGGGCGGAGGAAGCAGTGGTATTGAATCCATATTGATGTTGCAGATACTTTCTGGGGGCGGAGGAAGCAGTGGTATTGAATCCATATTGATGTTGCAGATACTTTCTGGGGGCGGAGGAAGCAGTGGTATTGAATCCATATTGATGTTGCAGATACTTTCTGGGGCGGAGGAAGCAGTGGTATTGAATCCATATTGATGTTGCAGATACTTTCTGGGGGGCGAGGAAGCAGTGGTATTGAATCCATATTGATGTTGCAGATACTTTCTGGGGGCGGAGGAAGCAGTGGTATTGAATCCATATTGATGTTGCAGATACTTTCTGGGGGGCGGAGGAAGCAGTGGTATTGAATCCATATTGATGTTGCAGATACTTTCTGGGGGCGGAGGAAGCAGTGGTATTGAATCCATATTGATGTTGCAGATACTTTCTGGGGGCGGAGGAAGCAGTGGTATTGAATCCATATTGATGTTGCAGATACTTTCTGGGGGCGGAGGAAGCAGTGGTATTGAATCCATATTGATGTTGCAGATACTTCTGGGGGCGGAGGAAGCAGTGGTATTGAATCCATATTGATGTTGCAGATACTTTCTGGGGGCGGAGGAAGCAGTGGTATTGAATCCATATTGATGTTGCAGATACTTTCTGGGGGCGGAGGAAGCAGTGGTATTGAATCCATATTGATGTTGCAGATACTTTCTGGGGGCGGAGGAAGCAGTGGTATTGAATCCATATTGATGTTGCAGATACTTTCTGGGGGCGGAGGAAGCAGTGGTATTGAATCCATATTGATGTTGCAGATACTTTCTGGGGGCGGAGGAAGCAGTGGTATTGAATCCATATTGATGTTGCAGATACTTTCTGGGGGGGCGGAGGAAGCAGTGGTATTGAATCCATATTGATGTTGCAGATACTTTCTGGGGCGGAGGAAGCAGTGGTATTGAATCCATATTGATGTTGCAGATACTTTCTGGGGCGGAGGAAGCAGTGGTATTGAATCCATATTGATGTTGCAGATACTTTCTGGGGGCGGAGGAAGCAGTGGTATTGAATCCATATTGATGTTGCAGATACTTTCTGGGGGCGGAGAAGCAGTGGTACTGAATCCATATTGATGTTGCAGATACTTTCTGGGGGCGGAGGAAGCAGTGGTATTGAATCCATATTGATGTTGCAGATACTTTCTGGGGGCGGAGGAAGCAGTGGTACTGAATCCATATTGATGTTGCAGATACTTTCTGGGGCGGAGGAAGCAGTGGTATTGAATCCATATTGATGTTGCAGATACTTTCTGGGGGCGGAGGAAGCAGTGGTATTGAATCCATATTGATGTTGCAGATACTTTCTGGGGGCGGAGGAAGCAGTGGTATTGAATCCATATTGATGTTGGCAGATACTTTCGGGGGGCGGAGGAAGCAGTGGTATTGAATCCATATTGATGTTGCAGATACTTTCTGGGGCGGAGGAAGCAGTGGTATTGAATCCATATTGATGTTGCAGATACTTTCTGGGGGCGGAGGAAGCAGTGGTAAGTGAATCCATATTGATGTTGCAGATACTTTCTGGGGGCGTGAGGAAGCAGTGGTATTGAATCCATATTGATGTTGCAGATACTTTCTGGGGGCGGAGGAAGCAGTGGTATTGAATCCATATTGATGTTGCAGATACTTTCTGGGGGCGGAGGAAGCAGTGGTATTGAATCCATATTGATGTTGCAGATACTTTCTGGGGCGGAGGAAGCAGTGGTATTGAATCCATATTGATGTTGCAGATACTTTCTGGGGGCGGAGGAAGGCAGTGGTATTGAATCCATATTGATGTTGCAGATACTTTCTGGGGGCGGAGGAAGCAGTGGTATTGAATCCATATTGATGTTGCAGATACTTTCTGGGGGCGGAGGAAGCAGTGGTATTGAATCCATATTGATGTTGCAGATACTTTCTGGGGGCGGAGGAAGCAGTGGTATTGAATCCATATTGATGTTGCAGATACTTTCTGGGGGCGGAGGAAGCAGTGGTATTGAATCCATATTGATGTTGCAGATACTTCTGGGGGCGGAGGAAGCAGTGGTACTGAATCCATATTGATGTTGCAGATACTTCTGGGGGCGGAGGAAGCAGTGTATTGAATCCATATTGATGTTGCAGATACTTTCTGGGGCGGAGGAAGCAGTGGTATTGAATCCATATGATGTTGCAGATACTTTCTGGGGGCGGAGGAAGCAGTGGTATTGAATCCATATTGATGTTGCAGATACTTTCTGGGGGCGGAGGAAGCAGTGGTATTGAATCCATATTGATGTTGCAGATACTTTCTGGGGGCGGAGGAAGCAGTGGTACTGAATCCATATTGATGTTGCAGATACTTTCTGGGGGCGGAGGAAGCAGTGGTACTGAATCCATATTGATGTTGCAGATACTTTCTGGGGGCGGAGGAAGCAGTGGTACTGAATCCATATTGATGTTGCAGATACTTTCTGGGGGCGGAGGAAGCAGTGGTATTGAATCCATATTGATGTTGCAGATACTTTCTGGGGGCGGAGGAAGCAGTGGTACTGAATCCATATTGATGTTGCAGATACTTTCTGGGGGCGGAGGAAGCAGTGGTATTGAATCCATATTGATGTTGCAGATACTTTCTGGGGGCGGAGGAAAGCAGTGGTATTGAATCCATATTGATGTTGCAGATACTTTCTGGGGGCGGAGGAAGCAGTGGTATTGAATCCATATTGATGTTGCAGATACTTTCTGGGGCGGAGGAAGCAGTGGTATTGAATCCATATTGATGTTGCAGATACTTTCTGGGGGCGGAGGAAGCAGTGTATTGAATCCATATTGATGTTGCAGATACTTTCTGGGGGCGGAGGAAGCAGTGGTATTGAATCCATATTGATGTTGCAGATTACTTTCTGGGGCGGAGGAAGCAGTGGTATTGAATCCATATTGATGTTGCAGATACTTTCTGGGGGCGGAGGAAGCAGTGGTATTGAATCCATATTGATGTTGCAGATACTTTCTGGGGGGCGGGAGGAAGCAGTGGTATTGAATCCATATTGATGTTGCAGATACTTTCTGGGGGCGGAGGAAGCAGTGGTATTGAATCCATATTGATGTTGCAGATACTTTCTGGGGGCGGAGGAAGTCAGTGGTATTGAATCCATATTGATGTTGCAGATACTTTCTGGGGGCGGAGGAAGCAGTGGTATTGAATCCATATTGATGTTGCAGATACTTTCTGGGGGCGGAGGAAGCAGTGGTATTGAATCCATATTGATGTTGCAGATACTTTCTGGGGGCGGAGGAAGCAGTGGTACTGAATCCATATTGATGTTGCAGATACTTTCTGGGGGCGGAGGAAGCAGTGGTATTGAATCCATATTGATGTTGCAGATACTTTCTGGGGGCGGAGAAGCAGTGGTATTGAATCCATATTGATGTTGCAGATACTTTCTGGGGGCGGAGGAAGCAGTGGTATTGAATCCATATTGATGTTGCAGATACTTTCTGGGGGGCGGAGGAAGCAGTGGTATTGAATCCATATTGATGTTGCAGATACTTTCTGGGGGCGGAGGAAGCAGTGGTATTGAATCCATATTGATGTTGCAGATACTTTCTGGGGGGGCGGAGGAAGCAGTGGTATTGAATCCATATTGATGTTGCAGATACTTTCTGGGGGCGGAGGAGGCAGTGGTATTGAATCCATATTGATGTTGCAGATACTTTCTGGGGCGGAGGAAGCAGTGGTATTGAATCCATATTGATGTTGCAGATACTTTCTTGGGGGCGGAGGAAGCAGTGGTATTGAATCCATATTGATGTTGCAGATACTTTCTGGGGGCGGAGGAAGCAGTGGTACTGAATCCATATTGATGTTGCAGATACTTTCTGGGGGGCGGAGGAAGCAGTGGTATTGAATCCATATTGATGTTGCAGATACTTTCTGGGGGGCGGAGGAAGCAGTGGTACTGAATCCATATTGAGTTGCAGATACTTCTGGGGGGCGGAGGAAGCAGTGGTATTGAATCCATATTGATGTTGCAGATACTTTCTGGGGGGCGGAGGAAGCAGTGTATTGAATCCATATTGATGTTGCAGATACTTTCTGGGGGGCGGAGGAAGCAGTGGTATTGAATCCATATTGATGTTGCAGATACTTTCTGGGGGGCGGAGGAAGCAGTGGTATTGAATCCATATTGATGTTGCAGATACTTTCTGGGGGCGGAGGAAGCAGTGTATTGAATCATATTGATGTTGCAGATACTTTCTGGGGGCGGAGGAAGCAGTGGTATTGAATCCATATTGATGTTGCAGATACTTTCTGGGGCGGAGGAAGCAGTGGTATTGAATCCATATTGATGTTGCAGATACTTTCTGGGGGCGGAGGAAGCAGTGGTATTGAATCCATATTGATGTTGCAGATACTTTCTGGGGCGGAGGAAGCAGTGGTATTGAATCCATATTGATGTTGCAGATACTTTCTGGGGGCGGAGGAAGCAGTGGTATTGAATCCATATTGATGTTGCAGATACTTTCTGGGGGCGGAGGAAGCAGTGGTATTGAATCCATATTGATGTTGCAGATACTTTCTGGGGGCGGAGGAAGCAGTGGTATTGAATCCATATTGATGTTGCAGATACTTTCTGGGGGCGGAGGAAGCAGTGGTATTGAATCCATATTGATGTTGCAGATACTTTCTGGGGGCGGAGGAAGCAGTGGTATTGAATCCATATTGATGTTGCAGATACTTTCTGGGGGCGGAGGAAGCAGTGGTATTGAATCCATATTGATGTTGCAGATACTTTCTGGGGGCGGAGGAAGCAGTGGTATTGAATCCATATTGATGTTGCAGATACTTTCTGGGGGCGGAGGAAGCAGTGGTATTGAATCCATATTGATGTTGCAGATACTTTCTGGGGGCGGAGGAAGCAGTGGTATTGAATCCATATTGATGTTGCAGATACTTTCTGGGGGCGGAGGAAGCAGTGGTATTGAATCCATATTGATGTTGCAGATACTTTCTGGGGGCGGAGGAAGCAGTGGTATTGAATCCATATTGATGTTGCAGATACTTTCTGGGGGCGGAGGAAGCAGTGGTATTGAATCCATATTGATGTTGCAGATACTTTCTGGGGGCGGAGGAAGCAGTGGTATTGAATCCATATTGATGTTGCAGATACGGTGTCTTACCGTTCCCACCATGTCGTTCTCACAGACAAAGATCTCATCCACAGCTAGCTCTGGCTCGTTGTCGTTGACGTCTTGAACTAAGATGCTAACTTTGACAAACGACTGCAGCCCTGAGGAGGAGGAGGAGAATAGCACGTGTGTTAGTGCAGTGTCATGTCATATTAATGTGCTTGTAGGCCATCGCTAAATGGAATGGCACTGAAACACGTCTGGCTTCATCCCTGTCAGCACTCCCAACATGTCACTTCTTATGACTTCAGGGTCTGCTGACGATGGACGATGGAAACATCACATTGCTTAGGTTGGCAATACAGAGCCAAAGTGGAACGTCACTTCCTGCTTCAGCACTGTACCAGAGATTTCCATCCACCATTTATTTTCACATAGACATTTCCTAAAATGCTTATAAAAATAGTTTTACTTGTTCAAACCAAACGGTACAGATATATTTAGAAACAGGAGAGATCGCATAACATTTAACTCGGACCAAAACGTAAAAAAATGCGTATTTAAAGAAAATATATTTTTTATGTTCTTTTTTTAAGTTTTGGTCAGAGTGAAATGTTCTACGGTCTCTCCCGATTCTAAATATAGCTGAACCGTTTGGTTTGACCAAGTAAAACTATTTTTACAAGCATGTCTATGGGAAAATAAATAGCGGAAGAAAATCTCTTGGTACAGTGCTGAAGCAGGAAGTGACGTTCACTTTGCCTCTCTCTATTGGCCCAGTGCAGCACAGATATAGTAGCAGTGGTTCTCCACCGTTTTGCCCACTGACCCTTTAAAATGAAGCAACACCTACATGTACTCATGACCCCCCCATCACAGGCTGCACAGGCAGAGAGGCCAACAGCTGATTATCAGAGGAGGCTGACAAGCTGAAAACTATTCAGTATTTCACGAGAAAATAGAAAAAGACATGATAACATTTTGGATAGTAGAAATCCCCCCCGCCCCATGAATAATCTCGCGACCTCCCAAAATGATTTTATGACCCTCAGGGGGATCCCGAACCCCAGATTGATTACCACTGTGATAGACTGTACATGTGGCCCCAAAACGATATTGGTTCAATTACAATCAACTTCATGTGTGTAAATGAGAGTCAGGGTGCTTTCTCACTGGGAACGATTGCTTTCGTTCCGTTCCGTGCTCGAGTACGATTTCCCCCCTCCCCTGTCCCCCACTGGTCAGCTTTCACATTACACAATGTCTTCCATGCTCGGGAACGGAACAGAACACTTGCGTCATCAACTACGCCCGGAGCGTATCCTCGCCCGTGTGTTGTCTATGTGGTTTGGTACGGTTGGCGTTCACATTCGCAAGTGTTCCGTCCCCGGGCACGCCAAAGCGTTCCCCAGACCACTTTTTCAAGTGGACCCTGTCACGGTACGCTGTCCTGCGCCCGGGCACGGAACGCAACGTTCACACTCATGAAACGAATGGGGTCAATTTGGGGACAAGTGTGCTCAGTTACGCTCCCGGGTCCCCAGTGTGAAACCACCCTAAGATACTAACTCAGGCTTGTGTCGTGTTGCGGTGTGTGCACGCGCGCGTGCGTGCATGTGTGTGTGTGTACATGTGCCCGTGCGTGCATATGTGTGTGCATGTGCGCGTGCGTGCATGTGTGTGTGCATGTGCACATGTGTGTATGCATGTGCGCGTGCACGTGTGTGTGCATGTGCGCGTGCACGTGTGTGTGCATGTGTGCATGCATGTGTGCGTGCATGTGCGTGTGCGACGTACCACTGGGCTCCTCCTGTGCCTTGACTTGGAACATGTGTGTGTGCATGTGTGCGTGCATGTGTGTGTGCATGTGTGTGTGCATGTGCGCGTGCGTGTGTGTATGTGTGCGTGCATGTGTGTGTGCATGTGTGTGTGCATGTGTGTGTGCATGTGCGCGTGCGTGTGTGTATGTGTGCGTGCATGTGTGTGTGCATGTGTGCGTGCATGTGTGTGTGCATGTGCGCGTGTGTGCATGTGTGTGTGCATGTGTGTGTGCATGTGTGTGTGCATGTGCGCGTGCGTGTGTGTATGTGTGCGTGCATGTGTGCGATGTACCACTGGGCTCCTCCTGTGCCTTGACTTGGAACATGTGTGTGGCCACCAGCTCTCTGTCCAGCTTCCTCAGAGTGGACAGCTGACCGGTGACCGGGTTCACAACGATGGGACAGTCCTTATCTTCAATGGAATACCTGGAGAGAGAGAGAGAGAGAGAGAGAGAGAGAGAGAGAGAGAGAGAGAGAGAGAGAGAGAGAGATATCATTATAACAGTAACAGCTATGTATGGTTACACAGTCCTGATTGCGTGTGTGCGTGCAGTGTCTTCTTACCTTATGCTCTTGTTGGCTTTGTCTGGGTCTCTGGCGGTGACTGTTCCTATGTTGCTCACCATGGCTTCCTCCAACACATTGAAACTGTAGATGGACTTGAGGAAGACCGGCGGCTCGTCCACATCCAGCACCTTGACGGTCACCTGACAATTTCATTCATTTAAAACAAACCATACAGAAGAAGTGTCACGTGTGATATATATATAGAGTGTCCACATTTCTCACAACTAGATGATCTCCTGCCCGCTCACCCAGCCACATGTGTTCACAACTGGGAGATGTCCAGTAGTCTTTTCCAATTTACAATTTACAATCCAATCAACTTCCTTCATTTACTGTAGCTTATTTTCTCTTGGACCATGACTGTTTGAGATAATAATGGCACATCATTGACAGATCATTTCCCCAAAAGCGTTGAATGGGGTGATGATGAGGCTGTAGGAGTGGCATTGTGCTGTGTGCTGCAGTGCAATGTGTACCTACCTGGGCTTTGGTGACAGTGCAGTGTGTACCTACCTGGGCTTTGGTGACAGCGCAGTGTGTACCTACCTGGGCTTTGGTGACAGTGCAGTGTGTACCTACCTGGGCTTTGGTGACAGCGCAGTGTGTACCTACCTGGGCTTTGGTGACAGTGCAGTGTGTACCTACCT
The DNA here is from genome assembly GCF_964638095.1 of Poromitra crassiceps. Lineage (NCBI taxonomy): Eukaryota > Metazoa > Chordata > Actinopteri > Beryciformes > Melamphaidae > Poromitra > Poromitra crassiceps. The sequence goes on along the minus strand of NC_139633.1, from coordinate 1,762,320 downwards.
GGGCTTTGGTGACAGTGCAGTGTGTACCTACCTGGGCTTTGGTGACAGTGCAGTGTGTACCTACCTGGGCTTTGGTGACAGCGCAGTGTGTACCTACCTGGGCTTTGGTGACAGCGCAGTGTGTACCTACCTGGGCTTTGGTGACAGTGCAGTGTGTACCTACCTGGGCTTTGGTGACAGTGCAGTGTGTACCTACCTGGGCTTTGGTGACAGCGCAGTGTGTACCTACCTGGGCTTTGGTGACAGCGCAGTGTGTACCTACCTGGGCTTTGGTGACAGTGCAGTGTGTACCTACCTGGGCTTTGGTGACAGTGCAGTGTGTACCTACCTGGGCTTTGGTGACAGTGCAGTGTGTATCTACCTGGGCTTTGGTGACAGCGCAGTGTGTACCTACCTGGGCTTTGGTGACAGTGCAGTGTGTACTACCTACCTGGGCTTTGGTGACAGTGCAGTGTGTATCTACCTGGGCTTTGGTGACAGTGCAGTGTGTATCTACCTGGGCTTTGGTGACAGTGCAGTGTGTACCTACCTGGGCTTTGGTGACAGTGCAGTGTGTACCTACATTACATTACATTATGTATGGTAGGTGTGTACCTACCTGGGCTTTGGTGACAGTGCAGTGTGTACCTACCTGGGCTTTGGTGACAGTGCAGTGTGTACCTACATTACATTACATTATGTATGGTAGGTGTGTACCTACCTGGGCTTTGGTGACAGTGCAGTGTGTACCTACCTGGGCTTTGGTGACAGTGCAGTGTGTATCTACCTGGGCTTTGGTGACAGTGCAGTGTGTACCTACCTGGGCTTTGGTGACAGTGCAGTGTGTACCTACCTGGGCTTTGGTGACAGTGCAGTGTGTATCTACCTGGGCTTTGGTGACAGTGCAGTGTGTATCTACCTGGGCTTTGGTGACAGTGCAGTGTGTATCTACCTGGGCTTTGGTGACAGTGCAGTGTGTATCTACCTGGGCTTTGGTGACAGTGCAGTGTGTATCTACCTGGGCTTTGGTGACAGTGCAGTGTGTATCTACCTGGGCTTTGGTGACAGTGCAGTGTGTACCTACCTGGGCTTTGGTGACAGTGCAGTGTGTATCTACCTGGGCTTTGGTGACAGTGCAGTGTGTACCTACCTGGGCTTTGGTGACAGTGCAGTGTGTACCTACCTGGGCTTTGGTGACAGTGCAGTGTGTACTACCTACCTGGGCTTTGGTGACAGTGCAGTGTGTATCTACCTGGGCTTTGGTGACAGTGCAGTGTGTACTACCTACCTGGGCTTTGGTGACAGTGCAGTGTGTACTACCTACCTGGGCTTTGGTGACAGTGCAGTGTGTATCTACCTGGGCTTTGGTGACAGTGCAGTGTGTATCTACCTGGGCTTTGGTGACAGTGCAGTGTGTATCTACCTGGGCTTTGGTGACAGTGCAGTGTGTACCTACCTGGGCTTTGGTGACAGTGCAGTGTGTATCTACCTGGGCTTTGGTGACAGTGCAGTGTGTACCTACCTGGGCTTTGGTGACAGTGCAGTGTGTACCTACCTGGGCTTTGGTGACAGTGCAGTGTGTACTACCTACCTGGGCTTTGGTGACAGTGCAGTGTGTATCTACCTGGGCTTTGGTGACAGTGCAGTGTGTACCTACCTGGGCTTTGGTGACAGCGCAGTGTGTATCTACCTGGGCTTTGGTGACAGTGCAGTGTGTACCTACCTGGGCTTTGGTGACAGCGCAGTGTGTACCTACCTGGGCTTTGGTGACAGTGCAGTGTGTATCTACCTGGGCTTTGGTGACAGTGCAGTGTGTACCTACCTGGGCTTTGGTGACAGTGCAGTGTGTATCTACCTGGGCTTTGGTGACAGTGCAGTGTGTACCTACCTGGGCTTTGGTGACAGCGCAGTGTGTATCTACCTGGGCTTTGGTGACAGTGCAGTGTGTATCTACCTGGGCTTTGGTGACAGTGCAGTGTGTACCTACCTGGGCTTTGGTGACAGTGCAGTGTGTATCTACCTGGGCTTTGGTGACAGTGCAGTGTGTACCTACCTGGGCTTTGGTGACAGCGCAGTGTGTATCTACCTGGGCTTTGGTGACAGCGCAGTGTGTATCTACCTGGGCTTTGGTGACAGCGCAGTGTGTACCTACCTGGGCTTTGGTGACAGTGCAGTGTGTATCTACCTGGGCTTTGGTGACAGCGCTGTCCTTGTTGTCAGCAGGAAACTGCAGGTTGTTCTCTCGCACATGAACTGTGAAAGTGTAGCTGCTCCTCGTCTCATAGTCCAGAGCCTGGGGATCACAGAGAGAGAGAGGGCCAGTCCATTAAAACAGCTGGTCAAACAACTGCACTTTACAACATCAGACTTCACACTAAACATGACTTCTTCTCGACCAGCATCTCATCATCGAGACAGTACGATCTGTTTACATGAGATTTATGTTCCCGTGACAATCCATAAACACAACACATGGTGAATCTTAATTTAGTCTCGCAAACAGCTACTGTAGCAGTCTATGGGACACCTCATTAACTATGCATAAAATTGACAGTAAATCCTCATCTTGCAATATCCTGACAGTCCATTTGTGACAAGGATGTTACTATCTGAGCTGTCTGCCTCCTATCTGATTTGTTTCCTGGTTGGATTTGCACAAAAAAAGTTTCTTTCTTATAATGTGTCCAAATGTTTTTCTGACCAACTCCGGACTGGTCTGGATGATCGGATCTTCAGTGCATATTAGATGTAGCTGAATTTTCTGAATTTTCGACCCTGAAGCTGAAGCTTGGTTTAATAAAGAAACTCGCATGGACCTAATTGTGCATTTTGCTCTTCCTCTTTGGTGTTTTGTGTGTGTGTGTGCATGTGTGTGTGTGTGTGTGTGTGTGTGCGTGCGTGTGTGTGCGTGTGTGTGTGCGTGTGTGTGTGTGTGTGTGTGCATATTGATAGTATTCTGTTATATCACCACATGGCCATTTTGGTACTAAGAAAACAACAGGTGATTGTGATCAATTAACAGGTGATTACAATCAAGTGACGCAAACAGCCAATGGGCTGTGTGTATTGTAGCGCCATATTGGTAGGAGAAAGGCTTGTGACATCATGGGAATACTCGAGTGTGTGGTGATCTTCATACTGAATTTCAAACCTAAAACGCCTGCCAGTGCCTCCCTCCGATATTAAACGGGTTATTATTGCAGAGAAATATTTCACTTCTTGCACTGTTGGTTTTCGCCGTCTGGCTCACACTCAGACTCACACTGCCGTACTTACTGTTCAGTTTGCTACTGGGATGGTGATTTCTTTCCCCCAGTATTAAGAGGAAACCTACTGTGCAGTAAAATACTTTTTGCTGGCGGACTGCTTGATCCACGGGTGGGACACCACAGGTAGACAGGAATATTCTGTTAACTGTTTTATTCATGGCAACGGGGAGGGAGATGCAGTCGCAGGCTATCAAAGGCGTGTGTAAACAGCTTCACAAAAATAACACCTTCACCGGAGTGTGGCCGATAGCTGGCTTGCTCGGTGCATTGCAAACACAGCCAATGAGGACGATGAGACTGGGACTGCAGAGCAGAGGTGCTCACACGTCATTTTTTTTCAAGTCCAAGTCAAGTCTCAAGTCTTTGGTCACAAGGCCAAGTCAAGTCTCAAGTCTTTGGTCACAAGTCCAAGTCAAGTCTCAAGTCTTTGGTCACAAGTCCAAGTCAAGTCTCAAGTCTTTGGTCACAAGGCCAAGTCAAGTCTCAAGTCTTTGGTCACAAGTCCAAGTCAAGTCTCAAGTCTCTTCTATCATCTGCTGGATGCCATCCGGCCTGCTTAGAACACTGCATAGCTAAAAGAAACTAAGGAATTCAAAGCATGTCCTCAATCCTTTATGAGCATATCAGTATTGATGAGTTGAGATTAGTAGTAGTAGACATTTCCTTAATGTTAATGCACACACACACACAACAATAAAAATAAAGATTGTTCACAAGTCCCAAATCTCATGTTCAAGTCCAAGTCAAGTCTCAAGTCTTTGAGGGCAAGTCTCAAGTCACTGTGTGTGTGTGTGTGTGTGACTTAAGTGCGACTCAAGTCCTCAAGTCTCAAGTCCAAGTCCCCATCTCTGCTGCTGCAGAGTGGAGGGGAGAGGTGAGAGAGGGGTGAGATCCGATTCCAGGACAGCATGGCTTCATGTGGTTCCACAGCTTGTTTAATTAGTTCTATATGTTTCAGTGATTTCAGCTCTCTGATGTTCTAAATACTTTATCTGAGGAGCACAGTCCAGCCAAGTAAATCAGAGAGGCCCTGCTAGAGCTCCAGCAGGTCTGAACATCTCTTCTAACCAGGAGGAGGATTCTCATTTGGCTTTTCTGTTATGATCCTTGGTGGATATCTTGTCTTCAGTGTGTAATAAAAGGTGTTATAACTGTGGGACCAAGCAAAACGTTTGAAAATGCATTGTTGTCGAAAATACTATGTTCTTTCTAGGTTTGCAGGGACATTGTGAGAGCGCGGTGTTTCTGATCCAAACACTCCTCACTCGAGGTTGTCTGTATTGCCGGTGATCCGGGAATTTAATCTTATACCGTATATACTACTATTGCACTCGCTTTAAGCCGCTCAGGATAAGAGCATCACTTAAATGCCTGGAATGCAAAATGAATATCTAGTATCTAATATCAGCTTATTGTAGCAACTGAGCATGAGACTGACGAAGATCCAACTCGGATCCAAACGGTTACTGTACTTACAGTACAGAAAGTACTGATTACTGAAGATGGCGTCATTCTGAATGCCACGTTGTCAAATAGGACATGTGGGAACACAATAGCACTTGGCTTCATGAATCGAGGAATTGTGTTTATTACAGATAATTCAAAGATGTCAGTTAGTCCAATGTGAATGTGAATCCAAATTATTAGTTATATTCACACTAATACAATAATAATACTTGACTTACAAAAAGCAAGTAATACCTGTTGAAGTTGAATGGCTTTTCAGTTCGTTTTAAGGATGAAGTTGCACCAGTTCTTTTTCTCTTGATTTTAAATTCAGAAATAAAACAAATTTGGTTGTGGGCATTCCAAGAGTAAAACACGTCAACACTTCAATGAAATGTCTGTTTTTTTCTGCTTGTTCCGAAATGACATGAACGCGGCGTGCGCCACCTACCTGTTTGAGCATGAGGTTGCCGTCCTTGGTGGGGCTGCGTTCGACATCAAAGATGTTGTTTAACGGCGGAGTGACGGTGAAGACAGGGTCTTTGTTCTGAATCTGATCTCTGTCCTCCAACTCCAGACTGCCGATCTTCTCATTCAGCTTGTGGTCCTCTGGAACCAGCAGCTCATATGTCTCTGTGGACAGAAAACACACAGGAGGTGTAACGTGTGTGTCCAAGTTATATAATATAATATAATCCATCAATATCGGTATTCATGTTTTATGTATCTGATGACGAGTAACATGCAAACGTTACACAAACGTAATGTTGTATATATGTACTGTATATAATGCTTAATGGTGTACTGTATTTTGGACCCTAGGAATACTAGCTGGTGCCCCAGGCATCAGCTAATGGGGATCCTTTTTAAATAAATAACTAAATAAATAACTAAATAACTAACTAACTAACTAACTAACTAACTAACTAACTAAATAAAAATAAATAAAAATAAAATAAAAAAATAAAATAACTTCTTAAGAGAAGCCTTCAACGGTTTGTAACATTTTGAAATGAAACGCTTCATTTACAAATCACTACTGTAAAGTTCTATAATTAAGATTAAAGGACAACTTCCTCTGTTGAAAGTCGGCTGAAAGAGGCTATTCACCTTATGTAGCCCCGCCCACTTGACCCGTTTGTGTTACGACTTCCTGTTCAAAATGCGTCTGTTTTACCTGAGATCATCTCTGGTCAAAGCTAGTGTGGGTTAGGGTTAGGGTTAGACTCACTGGAAGCAGGGTTAGGGTTAGGGTTAGACTCACTGGAAGCAGGGTTAGGGTTAGGGTTAGACTCACTGGAAGCAGGGTTAGGGTTAGGGTTAGACTCACTGGAAGCAGGGTTAGGGTTAGGGTTAGACTCACTGGAAGCAGGCTGCTGCTCTGCTAAGCTCTGCCACAGGAAGTGTAAACACACAATCGGTTCCAATTGCGTTTACACTTCCTGTTAGTCTCTCAAGCCAGACTGTCTCTTCTACATAAGGTGAATATAGGTTGAATCACTACTGTATACGCAATAGAGAGTAGCAACACAGATGCTGTTATGTATTGTGTACTCTAGTCTGTTATGTATTGTGTACTCTAGTCTGTTATGTATTGTGTACTCTAGTCTGTTATGTATTGTGTACTCTAGTCTGTTATGTATTGTGTACTCTAGTCTGTTATGTATTGTGTACTCTAGTCTGGTGCTTACTTTTGGTGAAAGAGGCCATGTTGTCATTAGTGTCAGCGATGGTGATGGTGACAGAGGTGGTGGCTGTGCTGCCTGAAGGGAAGCCTCTGGTGTCCTGAGCCTGAACCACCACCACATACTGACTCCTGCTCTCACGATCCAGAGAGTCCAACCTGGAGCTGATCATACCTAGAGAGAGAGAGAGAGAGAGAGAGGGAGAGAGAGAGAGAGAGAGAGAGAGGGAGAGAGGGAGAGAGGGGGGGGGGAGAGGGGGGGGGGAGAGAGAGAGGGGGGGGGGGAGAGGGAGGGAGAGAGGGGGGGGGGAGAGAGGGGGGGGGAGAGAGAGAGAGAGGGGGGGAGAGAAAGAGAGAGAGGGGGGGGAGAGAGAGAGAGAGAGGGGAGAGAGAGATGGAGAGAGGAGAGGGGGAGAGAGAGAGAGGGAGAGAGGGGGGGGGGGGAGAGAGAGAGAGAGGGAGAGAGAGGGGGGGAGAGAGAGAGAGGGGAGAGAGAGAGACGGAGAGAGAGAGAGAGGGGAGAGACAGAGAGAGAGAGAGAGGGGGGGGAGAGAGAGGGGGAGAGAGATAGAGGGAGAGAGAGAGGGGGAGAGAGAGAGAGACAGAGAGAGGAGAGAGAGAGAGAAAGAGAGAGGGGGAGAGAGAGAGAGAGGAGAGAGAGAGGGGAGAGAGAGAGAGAGAGGAGAGAGAGAGAGAGAGAGAGAGGAGAGAGAGAGAGGAGAGAGAGAGTATGAACCACAAAAACACAATGTTGCTGCAAGACATGACATGCCACATTCAGGACATTGAAGCTGGGTGCAGCAGGCCAGCCTACCTGTGATGGCATCGATCTCGAAGGGCCGAACGGTCTCCATGTTGGGTCAAAGTGTACCTGAGCTCTCCGTTAGCTGTGGTGGGGTCGTCGGCGTCGCTGGCCTCACCTCGACCACTTTAGTTCCTGGATGAAGAGGATTTTCAGGCATCATTTTTCATGCTGCATCATATCATAGCAGAAATATCCAAGAGGGAGTTTGTTACCATGACTATAGGAAAACACTGATTCAATTCTCCTCCTACCAGTCAATCTTCCTCCCTATGGTGGTCAGGAACTAATGGGTCATGACTAAAAGGATGGTTCAAGCGACTGAAATGGGTTTCCTGAGGAGAGTGGTTGGCATGATCTGGCATCTCTCTTAGGGATATGGTGTGAAGCTTGGTCACCCGTGAGAGACTCAGAGTAGAGCCACTGCTCTTTTGCATAGAAATGAGCCAGTTGAGGTGGTTCAGGCATCTAGTAAAGTGGCCTCCTAGTCGCCCTCCCCAGGGAAGTTTCCCAGGCAGTTCCAGCTGGGAGGAGGCCACGGGGCAGACCGAGGTCCAGGTGGAGTGATTACATCTCCACACGGGCCTGGGAATGCCTTGGGATCCCCCAGTCAGAGCTGCTTAATGTGGGCAGGGAAAGGGAAGTTTGGGGTCCCCTGCTGCTGGATTTGCTACCGACCCGACTCCAGATAAGTGGATGAAGTTGGATGGATGTATGGATGGATGGATGGACTAATTCAATACAAATTGCAGCACTAAAATAGCCATAATCACATTAAAGAATGCCCTCCTGGATATTCATGCTAGCATATAATATCATATCATATTATATCATACCCTACCCCTGGCGTATTGGTATTGCAGAGAGTTGCATCACATCGTACCGCATCGCATCAAATCGTATTGTATCGTATCGTGTTATGTTATTCAACTATATTTAACTAATGTCATTCATGACATTTGATAAGAAACATTGGGAAGTGTTGAGGCTTTGCCGATTTCAAAGGCACAACTCTTTCATTTCATTTTTTCCATGATGGATGTGTTTGAGGTTGTGGGTAAAATGGGAATGTCATTGTTTAAACTCCCATGTGACAAAAAAGAAAATCTTTGAAACTAGCATCAACTTTTGATGGTCTATATTTCAAATCATTTCCTGACAGAGTAATATCCTACTCACCCAACTTGGACCTCTCCATGATGGATCCGTTGAAGGTCCGGGGAAGACGGGGCTGTTGTCGGTTGATATCCGTCACCTGACCACAAAGTCTCCAGCATTCCTCTATCAGCTTGTTGTTGCCATCGTACATCATGGCAGTCAGATGGTACAGGCTCTTCTCCTCTCTGTCCAGAGACTTGGTGACAAACAGGTCTCCTTTGTGATCCACAGTGAAGATGGAATTAGCTCCTTCACCTTCTATTTTGAACCTCTTCGTCTCCACCTTCTGGTTTGACTTCAGCTGTGAAAGGGAAAACAGAATTGACTATGATCGAGATTTTTTCAATTTCAACATCCAGACTTCCCCAGCTGGCGTGAGGACTCAAATCAGCAACCTTCCAGCAATAAGCAATCAAATCACTCAAATATTCGTCAAATTGCTGGTATAAGCAATTAGCACACTAGATTGCTCCTGCATAACAACTATAAAGAGGCACAAAATACATGCTTGCCTTCCCCTTCAGATTGGCATGGCAAGGCAGGCATACTGCCTGTTCAGATAACTTAATTGACGATTGGTCAAAGGAAGCAGTTAAAAAAAAAACACACAGAAAGTATAAGGAAGCAGTCTAAAAAATATGTTCAGCTCCCTATTCCAATCTCATTGTTGACATATGATTATGGGCATATTTCCAATACACAAATGTTGTGAATTTCTAAATCTGTTTTATCTCTTATATCATATATATTTCATATAGTCTCTTAAACTGAATTTATGATCAGATACACTTGTAGCTGAGTTTTCACTGAATATGAGGGGGGGGGGGGGGGGTAACATAGTTTTTGAAGTGCCTGATTTCAATTAAATAACAAAAATGGGTAAAATGGGTTTATAGACCACAGAAGGTTTTAATAAGGGAAGTCAATCAGGGATAACCTGGATTTTACCTGGATTCAGCTCAATGGTGTACTTCACGGAAAGAGAAAGTGGCCCTAATAGTTTGTATACCTTGTGTCTTTTCTGGAAGACCAGATCTTCTGACTAGGTCAGAGCAGGACGGTGCTGACGATAACCCACCTGTCCTATCTTGTAGGGGCTGGGCGCCGGCTTCTCCTCTTCCACATAGAGCGAGTTCCAGATCCAGTCTCTCTTCTGCCTGGACAGGACGGGGTACGACTCCTTCCTCACCACCTCAGCAGCGAGGCCAGAGACTTCGCCCCCTGCTGGTGGGACGGCCAGAGCGGCGGGCCATGAGCCCCATCGTCCACAGCTGAAGCCAAGCCATCGTCTCTAGGGATAGGAGAGAGGGGAAACAGAGGAATGGGGAGAGTGGGAGAAGAAGAGAGGAGGGGAGAAAGAGAAGGAACAGAGGGGATATGGTAGAAAGTGAGAAAGAATGAGAGGGTGAGAGAGAAGAGAGAGAGAGAGGCGAGATGGAGAAGAAATGAGAAAGGAGAGAGAGCGGCGAGGAGAGAGATGGAAGGAAGGAAGATGAGAGGAAGAGGGGGATGTGATGGAGGGGGTAAAAGACGGAAGAAGAGAAGCGAGAGAGGAAGAAGAGTTAACGAGGGAGGAGAGAGGAGTAGAGGAGAGAGAGAGACAGGGGGGGAGGAGGAGAGAGCAGATCACATTAAAACCACTTATCAGCCGAGGACAGGCGGGCTCAGAAAGGCCAAGGACTCTGCGGCCCTCAGAGCCCCTCAGAGCCTGAGAGGTCTAGCTATCGTTTAGGACCAGGACCCTCAGAGCCCCTCAGAGCCTGAGAGGTCTAGCTATCGTTTAGGACCAGGACCCTCAGAGCCCCTCAGAGCCTGAGGTCTAGCTATCGTTTAGGACCAGGACCCTTAAAGCTCCTCAGCCCGGGACCAAACACTTAGCCTCGCATCCCGGGACGCGGCCTGAGAGCCTGATCACTACCCCGGGCCCGTGTGGGGATCTACTAAACATAGACCCGCGACCCACTTTAGGTCCTGACCCATTGATGTAGTGTGTGTGTGTGTGTGTGTGTGTGTGTGTGTGTGTGTGTGTGTGTGTGTGTGAGAGAGAGAGAGAGAGAGACACAGAGAGAGAAGTTGACATTAAAACCACTGGAATGACTGTCTTTATCAGCCACTAGAAAGGCTATTTTGCATAAAGGGGCTGTTTGACATTTAGAATTTCTGATTGCCATTTTCTTTTTTTTTTCTTTCTTTTCTTTTTTGAAGCGGTGCAGCCACTTCTATAAGTGACTTTGTGTGTGTACAGTATGGAGAGATTTGGGGAAGTTCACCGAGATTTTGTGAAGACTGGCTCGAGGTACTAGGCTCGGGGCGACAGGGAAGGGTGTGTGGCCCCCGAACCTAGCTCCCCGGTCTGCACAGACAGACAGAGGCACAGGGCAGGTCTGCACAGACAGACAGAGGCACAGGGCAGGTCTGCACAGACAGACAGAGGCACAGGGCAGGTCTGCACAGACAGACAGAGGCACAGGGCAGGTCTGCACAGACAGACAGAGGCACAGGGCAGGTCTGCACAGACAGACAGAGGCACAGGGCAGGTCTGCACAGACAGACAGAGGCACAGGGCAGGTCTGCACAGACAGACAGAGGCACAGGGCAGGTCTGCACAGACAGACAGAGGCACAGGGCAGGTCTGCACAGACAGACAGAGGCACAGGGCAGGCGTAGAGAAAGAGATCAGTAATGTCTCGAGGAGTGGAGGACGATGGGCTGACTCACCAAAGGACGGTGCTGCGGCTCTACACTATAGGATTGGGGATTCTAGAGCAGGTACATAGACATCTGTTCAGATGTGCGTAACTTACTGCGGTGGTTGGATCCCTGATCGTGTCTGTCTGGGCTGAGCGAGCAGTTAAATGCTAATTATGCTGAATGGGGAGAACGGGGGATTTACCCCAACCTGACCACGCCCACCAGGCAGCTACCCCAGCGTCTATGACGAGACACAGACTGTCTCTATGGAGAGAGTGGCTCGAAACACGCATACTGTAAGCCAGTAATGCGCGCACACACGCACGCACGCACACACAGCGGATGGGCGCGCGCACAGATGCACGCACCGGTCGGATTATGCACAAAACCGCACCGCTTAGTCCAACACCTGGGTGTGATTTTTATAAGACATATAAACACTGGCATGTCTCAATTTGATACTTGCACTGATGAATTTGCTGTGAGCGAACGAGAAGGGGAGACCGAGAGGGTATTGTTGTGATTACAGGCCGACTAGCATCCGCCCTGCTGAAGTGTCCTTGAGCAAGACACTGTTCTGAAGCCAACCGATCAAAACAATAAACTATCACATCAGGAAGGAAGAGAGAGTGAGTCAAGCCTGAGAAACAACACAGAGGAATCTCTGGTTAAAGGCTGTTGTCATGTCTCTTCAGCAGACCTGCAGATACTGGCACAATCCATGGCAACCAGGCAAGGGCGTGCGGCTCAATTTTGAAATAAACCGCCTACGCCCATACAAGGGCGTGCGGCTCGCCCATACAAGGGCATGCGGCTCAATTTTGAACTAAACTGCCTACGCCCATACAAGGGCGTGCGGCTCAATTTTGAACTGCTCACTCAAACGGCAGCAGCTGATTGGTCCACTCTGAACTCTGCTCACTCAAACGGCAGCAGCTGATTGGTCCACTCTGAACATTGCTCACTCAAACGGCAGCAGCTGATTGGTCCACTCTGAACTCTGTTCACTCAAACGGCAGCAAGCGGCTCAATTTTGAACTAAACCGCCTACGCCCATAACTAACTAGATGGGGCTTTGTCTTTTTGTTCATTTAGCGTTATTTCTTGGTCATAGACCACTTTGTGAGTGGATTTTAAGTGATTAAACAGAGGGAGAGGTTGTGTTGCGGTGTGCTGCCACGACCGCGCATATCTTGACAGGTGGGTCAAAACTCGCATCGCAATTGCGTACTGTATATTCGCATCGCTCTTGATGTGTAAGTTACACATCAGTTACACATCAAGAGCGATGCGAATATACAGCACGGAATTGCGATGCGAGTTTTGACCCACCTGTCAATCACAGCCACAGACTTGGAACAAACAGTGCAAGATATGCGCAGTGTAAGGACCTTTAAACTCGGCGAAACCATAGTGTTTCCACCCCACATACGTTGTTTCACCTCTCTTCTCAACCAGCGGCTCTCTTTCTGTGACTTCTGTTATCTTATTCTTGTGCTACCAGGGAAATAAGTGGGGAGGAGAAACGTGCCGTGGCTCTTCACACAACAGTCATTCACAACTCGAGCTGGTGTGTTTTGGGCTTTGGGGGAGGGGTCGAGCAAAGGAAGGGGTGCGCTTGATTTGCAACACAAGACAGAACGAGAGTGACAAGAGCCGCAAAATCGTTTGATGTCGATTATCTTGTTTTCATAATCGTGGACAGCCCAAATCGTAATCATGATTAAAATTTGATTAATCGCCCAGCCCTACAACCAGCACAACATCTCTCCTGGATACGTGGACAGACAATATCATGCCAAACGTGATATTCAGGTGATATCTGAGACACACATTTTTTGCTTTTGATGGCTTTTGGCACTGTGTTCTGAGGCCAGTTGCATGTGTATAAAGATACACTTTGTCTTAAGGTCCTTACACACCGAGCACGTTTTTTTCGTGCGATTAATTCGCACGTCAATAATATTTTCCGAACCTATATCAGTCAATGCAACCGTGCATACCAACGGCAAAGTTTCGCCCAGCGTTATTGTGGTGTTTATTTTTTCGAACCACGGTCGATTTCTCAGAAATTCGCTTCCGACGTATACACATCTGTGGCTGTGATTGACAGGTGGGTCAAAACTTGCATCGCAATTTCGTGCCGTATATTCGCATCGCTCTTGATGTGTAAGGACCTTTAGACTTACTGTGAATAAGACTCATATTTCTGTAGGAAATCACAGTCTCTCCACTACATCTTGTTGTACATTTATAATGGGTTGTTTCTGTCTCTAAAGACTCGCTCTGTTCAGGCTCTTTCCAAAAACCCAATAACAATAACAAAATTCAATAACACAAGCTTAGCCATGGGGGAGGGGCTAACTTTTCTACCACAAAGGCGGTCTTGATTAGACTAGTCTAACCTGAGAATCTAAGATCAATGGTGTTCAAATGACAGCGATTGATTGGCCTGGCCGCTGTATACTTAAAAGTCTCAATTTAAAACCCAAACGTGATATCTCAAACACGCCGCTGGTCTGACTTTGGTGGAACTTGGAGTAATGATGCATTCTGGCACTGTGTTTCTGGCATTTCAAAACATTACACTGATTGGCCTGATGGTGGTGCTTCAATTAAAATCAATCTTTCTTGATTCAGAGACCGTTAATGAATATTCGCTCACTGTTACAGACCTAACTGTAAGGCGAGGGGTTAAACTCATGTGAAATTTGAAATTCAGTGGCGCGTTACCATTTAAAAATTTTAATTAAACTGGCAGCTAATCTGATTTACAGCTTTTTATTGATTATGAGTTAGAAGTCGTTTCAGTGTCTTGCATCAGTTGTCCCAGCCTGCATGCACACCAGTACAACACTATTGAACCAAAATAAAAACGTGTCAAAAGGCACACAAACACCAGGCCAGTTGCACAAAGCACGTTAAATTAAGATTTTCCTTAGGGTCCGATTTAAGGTGTCCATAAAATAAAATCGGTTGCACAAAACACCCTTAAATCTTCTCCTTAAGGTTAAACATTTTAAGGGAAACGGAAGCACAAGATTTAAGGGTGTTTTGTGCAACCGATTTTATTTTATGTACGCCTTAACTCGGACTCTAAGGAAAATATTAACTTAAGGTGCTTTGTGCAACCGGCCCCTGGATTTTAGTTAAGTTTATCTTTTCCTCCCTCTCCGTCTGTCTGTCTGTCTGTCTCCCCCATCGCCCTCATCTCCCCACCATGCCAGGAAAATCATCTTGAAAACATTTGAGCATGTGCGCTCTGTGCCGCAGCAGATATCTCAGCATGTCCCAGCAGACAGATTAGTGCATTTGATTGTCTTGCAGCCATTAGCAGCATCGGAGCGCGAGAGATTAGGATGAGGGGATTAACAGCTGCACAGAGTCTTCTTCTCCCTCTAATGGCCTAATGTGGTATTGCACTGACCCTCCCTGACCTCTTCACACGGCCCCGCGCAGATCAGCTCAAACACCCGACAATGTTTTTTGGCCTTCGTTTCACATCCTTTTGTTTTGCTATTTCCCCTCTTGTATTTTTCGAGGCGTTGTTGTAATGTATTTACTTTATATGAATTGAATTAAACTGAATTAATTAAGTGTACAGTTACAGTACATAATGTACATCGGCTGCAGATAGAAGTTAAGTGTACAGTACATAATGTACATCGGCTGCAGATAGAAGTTAAGTGTACAGTACATAATGTACATCGGCTGCAGAGTGTACAGTACATAATGTACATCGGCTGCAGATAGAAGTTAAGTGTACAGTACATAATGTACATCGGCTGCAGATAGAAGTTAAGTGTACAGTACATAATGTACATCGGCTGCAGATAGAAGTTAAGTGTACAGTACATAATGTACATCGGCTGCAGATAGAAGTTAAGTGTACAGTACATAATGTACATCGGCTGCAGATAGAAGTTAAGTGTACAGTACATAATGTACATCAGCTGCAGATAGAAGTTAAGTGTACAGTACATAATGTACATCGGCTGCAGAGTGTACAGTACATAATGTACATCGGCTGCAGATAGAAGTAAGTGTACAGTACATAATGTACATCGGCTGCAGATAGAAGTTAAGTGTACAGTACATAATGTACATCGGCTGCAGATAGAAGTTAAGTGTACAGTACATAATGTACATCGGCTGCAGAGTGTACAGTACATAATGTACATCGGCTGCAGATAGAAGTTAAGTGTACAGTACATAATGTACATCGGCTGCAGATAGAAGTTAAGTGTACAGTACATAATGTACATCGGCTGCAGATAGAAGTTAAGTGTACAGTACATAATGTACATCGGCTGCAGATAGAAGTTAAGTGTACAGTACATAATGTACATCGGCTGCAGATAGAAGTTAAGTGTACAGTACATAATGTACATCAGCTGCAGATAGAAGTTAAGTGTACAGTACATAATGTACATCGGCTGCAGAGTGTACAGTACATAATGTACATCGGCTGCAGAGTGTACAGTACATAATGTACATCGGCTGCAGATAGAAGTTAAGTGTACAGTACATAATGTACATCGGCTGCAGAGTGTACAGTACATAATGTACATCGGCTGCAGAGTGTACAGTACATAATGTACATCGGCTGCAGATAGAAGTTAAGTGTACAGTACATAATGTACATCGGCTGCAGATAGAAGTTAAGTGTACAGTACATAATGTACATCGGCTGCAGATAGAAGTTAAGTGTACAGTACATAATGTACATCGGCTGCAGATAGAAGTTAAGTGTACAGTACATAATGTACATCGGCTGCAGATAGAAGTTAAGTGTACAGTACATAATGTACATCGGCTGCAGATAGAAGTAAGTGTACAGTACATAATGTACATCGGCTGCAGATAGAAGTTAAGTGTACAGTACATAATGTACATCGGCTGCAGATAGAAGTTAAGTGTACAGTACATAATGTACATCGGCTGCAGATAGAAGTTAAGTGTACAGTACATAATGTACATCGGCTGCAGATAGAAGTTAAGTGTACAGTACATAATGTACATCGGCTGCAGATAGAAGTTAAGTGTACAGTACATAATGTACATCGGCTGCAGATAGAAGTTAAGTGTACAGTACATAATGTACATCGGCTGCAGATAGA
>NC_139633.1:1738671-1741171 GCF_964638095.1 Poromitra crassiceps | reverse complement strand
CGTGCATGCGTGTGTGTGTGTCAGATGGCATCTAAAGGACTTTGCGATCCTTCTGCCTCTCTGGGAATGAGACCAGTGGGTTTAGTTACAGCAGAAACAACCAAATCAAATCAATGCAAAAGTGGCGTGCTGGATCAAGAGTAAATCCCCCCAAGTCACAACAACACCACTCTCACCTACCTATTACCTGGACAGACCAGTCCCTCACCTACCTATTACCTGGACAGACCAGTCCACCAGCAGGTTTCTGAAGAACCAAGTTTCATCTCAAAATGAGATGGAGACCAGGGGGAAACAAAGACATCTTCTCCAATTACTTTACTTTGTAAAAATACAGCAGACAGCGGAATGAAATGAGACCACTGGATCCTCTACTGCAGGGGTCTCAAACTCACGGCCCGCGGGCGGCCCGCCGGCGGGCCCTGTGTGGAATTGCAAAAAAAAAAAAAAAAAAAAAAAAAAGATTTTTTTTTTTTTTTACAATGCACCTGAACGCAACATGCAAGATACCCGCTGAATAAGTTTCCAAATGTTCATGTCATTCTGGCCAATACTTCACTTCTGTTATATTATATCGTCTGTCCAGAAAAAAAAGTCACTTAAGCAACATCAGCCTTTCGGCCAACACAGTGGCAGAGCGGATTACTGAGCTGTCAAGTGACATTTATGATCAGTTCTAATTCTAGCTGGAGTTCCAAGGGACAGTTGAAAATGAACACTGCCTAATTTAGTAATGTGCATTGTCCCTAAAAAAAGAAAACAAAGTCCCTCAAATAAACAAATAAATTGTTAATGTAAAAAATAGATTGTCCCTCAAATAAATGAATAAATTGTTAATGTTGAGAATTCGAACGGTTGCATTTTTCTCTCTTTTTTTTTTTAAATATATGAAGTGGCTCCCTTGTGACAAGACTGGACACTCAGCGGCCCCCAGGTCATTTGAGTTTGAGACCCCTGCTCTACTGTATATTTAAGACATACTGAATTATAACTTCAGAATAAGCTATACCCGCCCAATAAATAAATAAATAAATAAATAAATAAATAAATAAATAAATAAATAAATAAATAAAGGCTATAATTAAATAATAAAGGCTTTAATTGTTGCCTTCTCTGTTGACAAAATCATCCTTTGTCGCCTATAGTCAGAGCAGTCTTCAGGAGTGTGTGTGTGTGTGTGTGTGTGTGTGTGTGTGTGTGTGTGTGTGTGCACGTGCGTGCGTGCGTGTGTGCGTGCGCGTGCGTGCAATGCTCAATTACAGCATTGAAATCTGAACGGAGCTGTCCCACCTGGTTGTGGTAACATATGTGAATGGTGAGAGGGCTGGATGGTGAGAGGGCTGGATGGTGAGAGGGCTGGATGGTGAGAGGGCTGGATGGTGAGAGGGCTGGATGGTGAGAGGGCTGGATGGTGAGAGGGCTGGCAGCCTCTCCTTGAAGGGATAATAACTGTCATTTTCATTTTCCAGCACATTTCTGCTTCTTGTCCCATTCACTCAGATCAGTAGATTCACCAATTAGCCTCACGTCTCTCGCTGCCGTGACTCTGAAGGCAGAGTGGCATTTTCCTTTCCAGGGATTCAGTTACATTTTCTGGCTGAAAACCAACAGCGGCGCTATAAGATACATAGCGTTTTTACTGTGAAGGAGAAATCTCCACATGTCTATCTGAAGTACATTGCTACACACACACACACACACACACACACACAGGCATACACACACACACACACACACACACACACACACACACACACACACACACACACACAGGCATACACACACACACACACACACACACAGGCATACACACACGCACACACACACGTACAACACAACAAAACCCCTTCAATCTTGAACAGAAAACAGAAAAAAGAGACTCACCAAATAGCTTGAAACTCGGAGTCCTCGCCAGGTAGAAGATACCTTGTTTTGGTATCAAATCAAAGTCCAAATGACGTAGATCCTTCACGCTGTTCTCACACTGGGTTTCTACTGGGCTTCAACAGAAGCTAGAACCTCCTTGAGATACACCTATTGTATCTCTCTCTCTCTCTTTCTTCTTCTTCTTCAGCAGCTGGTTTCCTGCATGGAGAGCAGCAGGTGTTGCAGACAGTGCCTGGGGTCTCTCTCCCAGGTCTCAGAGAGAATCTTCTCGTCTGTGAACCTGTCTCTTCTGATACTACCGTCGGTGTCTCCTGAACGAGAAATGAATCCCAAAGCTCTGGGTATCTAAAGACGGACAGACTGTGAGCTGAAATTCTAGGCTAATTGATGGCTCTGTCGCAGCAGGTGACGGCTCTCTCTGGAGTCTGATTGCTTTCTCATTAAATATTTTGTTTTAAATGTGGTGGTGAAAAAACCCAATCCTTCCTTTCCCTCGCTCTCTCCGGATCTTCAAGGACCTTCCTCAGGTGGATCTTCAAGCACCTTCCTCAGGTGAGGAGAGTCCAGTATGTTTTAAGTCTCTCTCTCTCTCTCTCTCTCTTGCGCTTGTCGT
>NC_139633.1:1721171-1726171 GCF_964638095.1 Poromitra crassiceps | reverse complement strand
CACACCTCCAGGACAAATTTGATTCGATTTGAGCCTGAAGAATAATTAATTAAATGCATGTTGCTATAAAATGCCACATCCCTAGCCCCTTTCGGAACTGCTAACCTAGCTAACGCTACGCTGCGTAGCGTTAGCTAGGTTAGCAGTTCCGAAAGGGGCTACCACATCCCATATCCCAATCCATACCATGTCTGTTTAGAGAGAAAGAGATCCGCTGTCACCTAGGGTATAGGCTACTGGACATACAGCAGATCACAGACAGACTGACACAAGGAACCAATACAGGACATCTTTCCTGAGTATCTCTCTACAACACCCCACCTCTATCTTTATATTGTGTAGTGTATTATAATAGGCCTATATGATTTGATGTAAATTTACTGTTTGGGCTATTTACTGTCCTGTGCATTGCCTGGATAACCTGCTGCTGTAACACAATTTCCCAATTTGGGATCAATAACGTCAGTCAGTCAGTCTGTCTATTCCAACCTACAGAGAAGTAAATGATTTGTCTGTCTGTCTGTCTGTCTGTTCCAACCTACAGATAAGTAAATGATTTGTCTGTCTGTCTGTTCCAACCTACAGAGAAGTAAATGATTTGTCTGTCTGTCTGTCTGTCTGTCTGTCTGTTCCAACCTACAGAGAAGAAAATGATGTGTCTGTCTGTCTGTTCCAACCTACAGAGAAGTAAATGATGTGTCTGTCTGTCTGTCTGTCTGTCTGTCTGTCTGTCTGTCTGTCTGTCTGTCTGTCTGTTCCAACCTACAGAGAAGTAAATGATGTGTCTGTCTGTCTGTCTGTCTGTTCCAACCTACAGAGAAGAAAATGATGTGTCTGTCTGTCTGTTCCAACCTACAGAGAAGTAAATGATGTGTCTGTCTGTCTGTCTGTCTGTCTGTCTGTCTGTCTGTCTGTTCCAACCTACAGAGAAGTAAATTATTTTTCCATCATGACAAAGTAAACGGCTAGAATTTGGTATTCTTGTGTGAATTCATCAACTGTTCTTTTTTGAAGGGGGGATAGGTGCTGAAACACATACTGATAACAATGATTAATTACAATAACATTTTGTCTCTCATAGGTTCCTTGCAACCGGCGACTCCTACAGAACAATAGCGTTCAGCTATCGGGTGGGGAATTGCACAGTGGCACGTATTGTCAAAGATGTCTGCATGGCAATATGGAGCTGTCTTGTAGAGGACTACATGCCTGTGCCCAAGAAGGAAGACTGGAGGAAGATTGCACAAGATTTCCATACCCTCTGGGCCTTTCCAAATTGCTTAGGTGCAATAGATGGGAAGCATGTAGTGATCCAGGCCCCACCTTGCAGCGGTTCCCTGTTTTATAACTACAAGGGAGCCTTCTCCATTGTTCTCCTCGCCGTGGTCGATGCCCACTACCGCTTCCGAATGGTCGACGTGGGTGCATATGGGAGAAACAGTGACGGAGGAACGCTGTCTGCCTCAGCTTTCGGCAGTGCTCTACGCCAAGGTACACTGGACCTACCTGAAGACACCCCTCTTCCTGGCGCAGATGAACTGGGCCCCGTCCCCCATGTCTTTGTGGCAGATGAGGCCTTCCCTCTCAGAAGAGACATGATGAGGCCCTACGCTGGGAGAACAGAGGGAGAGAAGCGAGTGTTCAACTTCAGGCTTTCCCACGCCAGGAGAATGGTTGAGTGCTCCTTCGGCATCCTGACCGCTCAGTGGAGGCTGTATCGGAGGGCACTTTCTGTGTCTCCAGAGAGTGCAGAGGAGATTGTGAAAGCCACTTGTATGCTGCATAATTTCATGAGGTGGGAAGATGGTGGGTCATCTGTGCCGGTGCCTGCAGTGCCAGCAGAGCCACTCCTTGGTGCCCAGGACATCAGACGGGTTGGAAGCAACAACGCCACCAGAGAGGCCATTGCTGTCAGAGAAACATTTGCTGGCTACTTCTCATCCACAGCAGGACAGGTGCCATGGCAGAACAGAGTCCTCTGAGGATCTCCCACCCCTCTCATCCATCAACAAACTCTAAACTGTCCAGAATCAGTCTCTCTCTTTTACACTCTTCTCTCTGTGTTAATGGTCTGATGGTCTCTCTGGAGATAGTCTCTGATCTGTATATGGTACTGCCTATCTTCTGGAGGAGTTGTTTAAATTCACCATTGGTTAGCACGAAAAGAGGCCTGGAACCAGGCTCTATCCTACATTTAGCCCTTGGACGAGGCGATGATAGTCACTGTATTGTTGTCTCTGAATGATTGTTTCATGCACCCACTGTGAATATTATTCTGAATAAATGTTTATTTTTCTTCATATCTTCATGTTTATGCATCTTATTTGTTTCAACTAACAACTCAGAACTTATGAGCTATTAACAGAAAAAGTTTCAACAAATGACTTGACCCAAGGAATGAATAATGTTTAACAAATGTAACCTTTTTTTAATTAACTCATTATGAATTTGATTTGTTACATATTCACACAATATGACTGGTAGATTTTTAAGCACTTAAATGGATTCAACTGATTATTGAAACTGCTATATTGACAGAATACAACAGGTACATTTTTAAGCAATTGAACCGATTATAAAATGGACTAATAATAATAAATATATATATTTAGCCTACAGAACACTACAGCAGGTTTTTAAACAATTGAACTGATCATTAATTTGATTTGTGTTATATAGTTACAGATCACAATATGGCACAGGTACATTTTAGGAATTTAACTGATTATTGAAACTGCTATTGACAGGATACAACAGGTGCATTTTTAAGCAATTGAACAGATTATAAAAATGACTAATAATAATAAATATAATTAGCCTACAGTATACTACAGCAGGTTTTTAAACAATTGAACTGATCATTAAGTGTAAACAAAACTGAAAATTAATCGGAAAACTCTATATCATATAAAAGCTGTTGGATTTTGATACGGGCAAGGGCTTTCTTTCTAGCATCCATTCTTTTCAGAACTGGCACCAGACTCAACAAAAAAAGTTCCTCCTCGCCAGCTTCTTTGTTGAGGTGTTGCAGGACTTCTTGTTGGAACACAGAGGGAGCCGCTGGTTGTGGTGTAGCCCTCCCACGCTTTGCTCCCCGTACGACCTCCCTGGAGGGGCCAGGCCGACCAGTGACCTCCCTCTGTGGTGCAGAAGCAGAGCGGGGTGGGTCCCTCTGTGACACAGCAGGTGGAGCAGAGCGGGGTAGGTCCCTCTGTGACACAGCAGGTGGAGCAGAGCAGGGCGGGTCCCTCTGTGACACAGCAGGTGGAGCAGAGCGGGGTAGGTCCCTCTGTGACACAGCAGGTGGAGCAGAGCGGGGTAGGTCCCTCTGTGACACAGCAGGTGGAGCAGAGCAGGGCGGGTCCCTCTGTGACACAGCAGGTGGAGCAGAGCGGGGTAGGTCCCTCTGTGACGTAGCAGGTGGAGTAGGTAGCAGTGCAGATGGGGATGTGACACGAACAAGGGGCGGGACACGAACAAGGGGGGGACTGTGGTTGACTTCTGCGCTGAAGTCAAGCAGTTCCTCCTCACTGCTCCAGCCTTGGTTTTCAGTCATCTGGTTGACAGAATATTTCAGTTGGGAGATAAATTAGCATAATAATAAATTACATTTCCACAAGTGCCACGCAGTTAGCTATATAACATTACTGTATATCATGACAGTTTGTCACTATGTAAAACAAAAAATTTCAGACCGTTTCTCATTAATGTAAACAAATCACATCACCAGTGGTATCTCACCGACATTTTTGAGAATGCTTGGCAATAAAAACCTGTCTCATCTCCTATAGCCTACTCCCTGCTTACACTGAAGTGATTGTAACCTATTATAAATCATTACCTGTGACACAGTAAATGATGGAGACATGGGGTGAAGCAGGGACTCTACAGTATGTAGCTGCTGTCTCTCCTCCCTGAAATTTGAACTGGTGTCCCTGTCCTGAATATGAGGCTCTAAAAAAGCCAGGATTGACATGAACTTCCATCTTTTCTTTCTCTCTCCGCCTTCTCCCCCACTCTTCTTCTCCTTCTCAGCCCTTCTGTCTCTCTTGTACTTGTCCCGCAAGTACTTCCATTTTTTGTAGCATTGGTCACCTATAATCAGAAAGTAACAATATGCAAGAAGCTAACGTTAACGTTAGCCCAGTAGCTAGCGAGAGCTAGCTTGATGCATGTTAACGTACAGAGCTGGCAGCTAGCACGCTAACAACAAAGGGAGGCTACGTTATTAAAAGCAGTAAGCGCAACACTCACCAGAAATATTAAGTGTCCGGCCAATCTGTTCCCACAATTGTGCCTTTCTGTCTTTGTTGTGATAGTTTCTGTTTGACATGTCATACAATTCCGGATATATTGACACGGAAAGGACCAGCTTCTCCTCCATTTTCAAGGCGTCCCGGGCGACCAGCACAACTCACTGTGATTGGTTGCCTGGAAAGGAGCGCTCGTGACGCTCGTGACGACACCAGCGTCTTTCTGCAAAGTTCAGATTTTTTAAGCTGGAAACGCTGGGAGCCAGCGCACAAAAACGCCAGAACGCTCTGAAAAAAGACGCTGGGCGCTGTGTACTTTCTCTAGACGTCCGTGTGCGCTCGCATACGCTCTCCAACCATTGGAAACAATTGAAAATAGACGCTGGAGCTGATGAAAAGACGCCAGGTGGACACAGGCCCTTAGAAGCTATTTTTCTGTCACCTCTGACTGTGATCACTTATTTTGTATTTCAACATAGTGTAAACACTTTTTTTTTTCAAGGGTCACAAAATGCTGTTAGCATTTTGGTTACCTTGGTTAGCATGATATATAGTAGATGTTTAAATTAAATGCTACTCGGCTCCAACAGTGAATTGTGCATTGCATGGCTTTGTTTACCAGGCGAACCAAGCGAACCTTGAATGGGCAAACAGAAGAACCAACTCAGACTGCAGGATGAAGCATTAACATGCAGAGGCCGTGTGAAGCTGCCATGCGTTTTACTCCCCCGTGTTTGAATTACTGGC
>NC_139633.1:1681171-1716171 GCF_964638095.1 Poromitra crassiceps | reverse complement strand
CTGGCAACAGTACATTCCTTGAGGAGTGTTCACAGACAAAAAAAGCACAGAAAATGCTTTGAACAAGTGAAGTGAGGTCACATCATTGTTCGGCTCTACACAGCGGAAACTGGTCACAGCTCTGACACAGACCTGCCTGGTCACTGACACAGACCTGCCTGGTCACTGACACAGACCTGCCTGGTCACTGACACAGACCTGCCTGGTCACTGACACAGACCTGCCTGGTCACAGCTCTGACACAGACCTGCCTGGTCACAGCACTGACACAGACCTGCCTGGTCACAGCTCTGACACAGACCTGCCTGGTCACAGCACTGACACAGACCTGCCTGGTCACTGACACAGACCTGCCTGGTCACTGACACCTGCCTGGTCACTGACAGACCTGCCTGGTCACAGCTCTGACACAGACCTGCCTGGTCACTGACACAGACCTGCCTGGTCACTGACACAGACCTGCCTGGTCACTGACAGACCTGCCTGGTCACAGCTCTGACACAGACCTGCCTGGTCACAGCTCTGACACAGACCTGCCTGGTCACAGCACTGACACAGACCTGCCTGGTCACTGACACAGACCTGCCTGGTCACTGACACAGACCTGCCTGGTCACTGACACAGACCTGCCTGGTCACTGACACAGACCTGCCTGGTCACAGCTCTGACACAGACCTGCCTGGTCACAGCACTGACACAGACCTGCCTGGTCACAGCTCTGACACAGACCTGCCTGGTCACAGCACTGACACAGACCTGCCTGGTCACTGACACAGACCTGCCTGGTCACTGACACCTGCCTGGTCACTGACAGACCTGCCTGGTCACAGCTCTGACACAGACCTGCCTGGTCACTGACACAGACCTGCCTGGTCACTGACACAGACCTGCCTGGTCACTGACAGACCTGCCTGGTCACAGCTCTGACACAGACCTGCCTGGTCACAGCTCTGACACAGACCTGCCTGGTCACAGCACTGACACAGACCTGCCTGGTCACACTGACACAGACCTGCCTCGTCACTGACAGACCTGCCTGGTCACAGCTCTGACACAGACCTGCCTGGTCACAGCTCTGACACAGACCTGCCTGGTCACAGCGCTGACACAGACCTGCCTGGTCACTGACACAGACCTGCCTGGTCACTGACACAGACCTGCCTGGTCACTGACACAGACCTGCCTGGTCACAGTGCTGACACAGACCTGCCTGGTCACAGACCTGCCTGGTCACTGACACAGACCTGCCTGGTCACAGCTCTGACACAGACCTGCCTGGTCACAGCACTGACACAGACCTGCCTGGTCACAGCTCTGACACAGACCTGCCTGGTCACTGACACAGACCTGCTTGGTCACAGCACTGACACAGACCTGCCTGGTCACTGACACAGACCTGCTTGGTCACAGCACTGACACAGACCTGCCTGGTCACAGCACTGACACAGACCTGCCTGGTCACTGACACAGACCTGCCTGGTCACAGCTCTGACACAGACCTGCCTGGTCACAGCACTGACACAGACCTGCCTGGTCACAGCACTGACACAGACCTGCCTGGTCACAGCACTGACACAGACCTGCCTGGTCACTGACACAGACCTGCCTGGTCACAGCTCTGACACAGACCTGCCTGGTCACAGTGCTGACACAGACCTGCCTGGTCACAGCTCTGACACAGACCTGCCTGGTCACAGCTCTGACACAGACCTGCCTGGTCACAGCTCTGACACAGACCTGCCTGGTCACAGCTCTGACACAGACCTGCCTGGTCACAGCACTGACACAGACCTGCCTGGTCACAGCACTGACACAGACCTGCCTGGTCACTGACACAGACCTGCCTGGTCACAGCTCTGACACAGACCTGCCTGGTCACAGCACTGACACAGACCTGCCTGGTCACACTGACACAGACCTGCCTGGTCACAGCTCTGACACAGACCTGCCTGGTCACAGCACTGACACAGACCTGCCTGGTCACAGCACTGACACAGACCTGCCTGGTCACACTGACACAGACCTGCCTGGTCACTGACACAGACCTGCCTGGTCACAGTGCTGACACAGACCTGCCTGGTCACACTGACACAGACCTGCCCGCCACCTGGTGCAGTGAAATGTCTTGGGATTTACTGGAAGACCTCGGTCAGCTGGCTATCTGCTGTCTTTGACTCATGATGTTAGATGTTCCATAGTCTCACGTAGTCAGACCTCATGATGTTAGATGTTCCATAGTCTCACGTAGTCAGACCTCATGATGTTAGATGTTCCATAGTCTCACGTAGTCAGACCTCATGATGTTAGATGTTCCATAGTCTCACGTAGTCAGACCTCATGATGTTAGATGTTCCATAGTCTCATGTAGTCAGACCTCATGATGTTAGATGTTCCATAGTCTCACGTAGTCAGACCTCATGATGTTAGATGTTCCATAGTCTCACGTAGTCAGACCTCATGATGTTAGATGTTCCATAGTCTCACGTAGTCAGACCTCATGATGTTAGATGTTCCATAGTCTCATGTAGTCAGACCTCATGATGTTAGATGTTCCATAGTCTCACGTAGTCAGACCTCATGATGTTAGATGTTCCATAGTCTCATGTAGTCAGACCTCATGATGTTAGATGTTCCATAGTCTCACGTAGTCAGACCTCATGATGTTAGATGTTCCATAGTCTCACGTAGTCAGACCTCATGATGTTAGATGTTCCATAGTCTCACGTAGTCAGACCTCATGATGTTAGATGTTCCATAGTCTCATGTAGTCAGACCTCATGATGTTAGATGTTCCATAGTCTCACGTAGTCAGACCTCATGATGTTAGATGTTCCATAGTCTCACGTAGTCAGACCTCATGATGTTAGATGTTCCATAGTCTCATGTAGTCAGACCTCATGATGTTAGATGTTCCATAGTCTCATGTAGTCAGACCTCATGATGTTAGATGTTCCATAGTCTCACGTAGTCAGACCTCATGATGTTAGATGTTCCATAGTCTCACGTAGTCAGACCTCATGATGTTAGATGTTCCATAGTCTCACGTAGTCAGACCTCATGATGTTAGATGTTCCATAGTCTCACGTAGTCAGACCTCATGATGTTAGATGTTCCATAGTCTCATGTAGTCAGACCTCATGATGTTAGATGTTCCATAGTCTCACGTAGTCAGACCTCATGATGTTAGATGTTCCATAGTCTCATGTAGTCAGACCTCATGATGTTAGATGTTCCATAGTCTCACGTAGTCAGACCTCATGATGTTAGATGTTCCATAGTCTCACGTAGTCAGACCTCATGATGTTAGATGTTCCATAGTCTCATGTAGTCAGACCTCATGATGTTAGATGTTCCATAGTCTCACGTAGTCAGACCTCATGATGTTAGATGTTCCATAGTCTCACGTAGTCAGACCTCATGATGTTAGATGTTCCATAGTCTCACGTAGTCAGACCTCATGATGTTAGATGTTCCATAGTCTCACGTAGTCAGACCTCATGATGTTAGATGTTCCATAGTCTCATGTAGTCAGACCTCATGATGTTAGATGTTCCATAGTCTCACGTAGTCAGACCTCATGATGTTAGATGTTCCATAGTCTCATGTAGTCAGTAGGGATGCAGCGGTTTCCGGTTTGAAGGTATACCTCGGTTTCAAAAAGTCACGGTATCAAAACCACTAAGTTTTGCCGTCATACCTTCCCCACGGTATCACCTGTTTCCCCCTGAGAGAGAAAGTGCCCAGACAGAGTGCAGTTACGCGGCCCCTCCCCCCAGCTGCCCAGTCTCAGCAATCAGTGTAGCTGTGATCGTCAAGAAGTCATCAAGTCAATCGTTTACTCCCGTGCGTAGCCTATTGTAATTCAACGTGATAATGGCTGCTGAAGGAGAATCCCCAGAACGTTCCCCCAGGCGGTGGGCCGCGGCCCCGTCGAAAAAGACAAACTCCGCGGTGTGTGGGAATATTTCGGTAAAAGCAGGGACGGCCAGGGAGGATTAGAGGGGGAAATACCTCAAACATGAATCAGCACATCTGCAGGAACAACACCCGTCCTTCCTTATTTGCCAAATTCAAGGTACGTTAAACGTCTTGCGTCATCATACATCGTGTCGGACATAAACCATTTCCACCGGCAGGAGGATGAACGTAAAATAAACACTGTCATAGGCTAACGTTATCGATAACATAACATGGCTAATTAGCACTCAGCTGTCTTTGGTCTAACTAACGATAATGTTAGTTGACTGAGCGAACGTCTTATGCCGGCGTATTGCACTGAAGAGAAGTAACAACAGTCATTAAATAAGAGGCAGAGGTGTGTGTGTGTGTGTGTGTGTGACGCACAGAGAGGCAGAAGTGTGTGTGTGTGTTTACATTATGTCTGCTTGGATCCATTATAAGCTAGCAATGCGCTACACTATTTCTCCTGTGCTTACAGCACATGCATCCAGTATCTGCACTGCTACTTTCTTCCAAAATATCTGGATCTCTAATATTTGCCCTACAGTACTTTTGGATACAAATAAAAGTGTGTGTGTGTGTGTGTGCACATTAACATTGAAACATTTATGTCCAGTGTCCAATCCGATTTGACAAAAGATAAGCATGTGTGTTTTAGTTTTACATACGTTAATTAAATGAAATAAATATTTCAATAACAAAAAAAAAATGTAGGCTATTTTTTTGTGGCCAGATTTCACAATAACACATAAAGGTCCGCGATACCGTGATACCGTGAAACCGTGGTATTTTTGTCCAAGGTTATCATACCGTCAAAAACTCATACCGCTGCATCTCTAGTAGTCAGACCTCATGATGTTAGATGTTCCATAGTCTCACGTAGTCAGACCTCATGATGTTAGATGTTCCATAGTCTCACGTAGTCAGACCTCATGATGTTAGATGTTCCATAGTCTCATGTAGTCAGACCTCATGATGTTAGATGTTCCATAGTCTCATGTAGTCAGACCTCATGATGTTAGATGTTCCATAGTCTCATGTAGTCAGACCTCATGATGTTAGATGTTCCATAGTCTCACGTAGTCAGACCTCATGATGTTAGATGTTCCATAGTCTCATGTAGTCAGACCTCATGATGTTAGATGTTCCATAGTCTCATGTAGTCAGACCTCATGATGTTAGATGTTCCATAGTCTCATGTAGTCAGACCTCATGATGTTAGATGTTCCATAGTCTCACGTAGTCAGACCCAGTCAGACCGTCGACGTCATCAAGCTTCCTGCGACGGACGTGATGATATCATCTACAGCTGGCACTGCCAGACTAGATTTTCCACTGAGGAAACTGCGGCAAACATCAAAAGTCACGTCCATAAAAGGATTTCCGCTCACATCTGGGGTGTGTGTGTGTGTGTGTGTGTGTGTGTGTGTGTGTGTGTGTGTGTGTGTGTGTGTGTGTGCGTGTGTGTGTGTGTGTGAGTAAATCTCATCTGGCCAATCCTTAATCAGGTCTCTCCAATCCTTCCTCTGATTCCCCTAGCAACAACCCTGCGCTTCCCTCAAGTATACCCTCAAATCTGGAGGGGTGTGTGTGTGTGTGTGTGTGTGCGCGCGCACGCATGTCATTGTCTCTCTCTGTTTACCTTTAGGGTTGCGTCTGTGTTTTGTGTGTGTGGTCCTGTGCGTGTTCGTGTGTGTGTGTGTGTGTGTGTGGGGGGGGGGGGGGGGGGGGTGCTGCATCTAATACATGCTATGTTCTACAGTAGCATGTTGCTGAACATGCAGGATTAAATCTCACCCATGGTAACTGCCTTCGCAAACGTAGAGAGAGTCAATAATGACAGTGTGTGTGTGTCTGTGTGTGTCCTTGGCTTACTTGTATTTATGTGGACACAATTAAATCATGTGTGTGTGTGTGTGTGTGTGTGTGTGTGTGTGTGTGTGTGTGTGTGTGTGTGTGTCTGT
Source organism: Poromitra crassiceps (assembly GCF_964638095.1). Lineage (NCBI taxonomy): Eukaryota > Metazoa > Chordata > Actinopteri > Beryciformes > Melamphaidae > Poromitra > Poromitra crassiceps. The sequence goes on along the minus strand of NC_139633.1, from coordinate 1,710,247 downwards.
GTGTGTCTGTGTGTGTGTGTCAAATTCACCGTGGCGCGCGTCGCGATGCGGCGTCGGGTCTTTGACACGAGCCGCAAGCGGCGGCGTGCAGCCGGGCATGAAGCCTGTGCAAGTTGTGACCAGCACGGAGCCATGGCGGAGCCATGGCGGAGCAAAACAGAGCGCTTCTGGACTGGTGTGAATGGCCAGGCTCCTGCTCGACGTCTCCTGCTTCGGAGACGCTTCTGGTGTGTCCCAGGCGTTATACTCTAACTGTACTGTAGGTGGGGCTAGTGGTAGTGATATCAGTCCAAGAGAGAGTCACTCACGCCCCTCAGTCCAACATTCTGTCGTCCAGCTGTGGACCGGTCAGAAGTTTCCATCAACACAACAGGAAGACAGAGGTTACAGGGGTTTCACAGCGGCCGCCGGTCAGCGACGGTGTGTGTGTGTGTGTGTGTGTGTGTCTGTGTGTCTGTGTGTGTGTGTGTGTGTGTGTGTGTCTGTGTGTGTGTGTGTGTGTCTGTGTGTCTGTGTGTGTGTGTGTGTGTGTGTGTGTGTGTGTGTGTGTTTTGGATGCTGCTACTGTTTCAATAGGAGGAAGTGAGTGTGACCCTGGACAGAAGCAGCATTCCTCAGTCGCCTGTTGCACCTTCTTCACCTCCTATCAGGATCAGAAATGGCCGGCTGCTCGAGGAAAGAAACACCATGAAAAGTTCATAAAACAGCTGTGAAAATAACAAAATAAGTGTCTGGAGGGGGTAAAAATCATCCGACAATTCGAGGTACTTTTTTTTACATTTCACTTTGTTCACACCTTTTCATTGAGCTGTCAAAATCTTCACGTGTGAATGGGACGATACTGTCCCCCGTGGGCCACCGTACATGATTCATTCCTGTGCATTATAGGTGAGAAAAAAAATGTCCCCCAGACAAATCTCGGAAAAAGGAGCCCCCCCTCGCTCAAATCCTGGATGCCTATGGGATCATGATTATGTTATTTGATCCCAGGGAAACACAACAATTGAAGCAAGATAGCCTGATATTGCCGTTTGAAATACTTCAGAGTACGAGTAAATACATAAAAGTCTGTCTGAAGGCATTTACTGTCTTTTTTCTGACACTGGGGAAAGTGGGAAAAACTTTCAAAACGACTCAACTATCTCTTTAACAAATCACACACATTTTAGGCCTTTCTACTGTATGCGCTCCTTTTTAATAACTCATTTTCACTTCCATTCACTGAGCCTCCCCTGAAACTGCTTGGAGCCCCCGTGGGGAGGCCCGCCTCCCACTTTCCAAGCACCATTTGAAAAGAGAGACAGACAGACATTGCAGAACACAGACACGCAGACTGAACCAAGCTGCTGTTGTGGTTTCACAAGTGAGAAGTGAAAACAGCACAGCCTACAGTATGATAGATGGTGCTATAAGCACTTGACTCAAATCACATGGGCCAGAACACTGCTGCTGCACTGCCTCTATGCTCTTTAGAAACCTCTGGCCATGCTGCACTGCCTCTACGCTCTTTAGAAACCTCTGGCCATGCTGCACTGCCTCTATGCTCTTTAGAAACCTCTGGCCATGCTGCACTGCCTCTATGCTCTTTAGAAACCTCTGGCCATGCTGCACTGCCTCTATGCTCTTTAGAAACCTCTGGCCATGCTGCACTGCCTCTATGCTCTTTAGAAACCTCTGGCCATGCTGCACTGCCTCTATGCTCTTTAGAAACCTCTGGCCAGGCCCCAATCACTGATGCCAATCAGGTATTTTGCCATTAAGAGATCATGTCAAACACCTGCTTTGAGTTGACACAATTATATTTGCACTGTTCTGTCAATTTAGTGTTGATTTACTTCTCATGGAACTTCAAAATGACTCTTATCACAATTCATCAGTAATCTTGCCAGGCATAAAATAACCCTTCAGCCCAAAGCAGAACTTGCCATCTTCGGCTGCTCTGAACTCTCTCTGGACTTCCCCACAACTGTGCAGCAATCTCTGACGCAAGGGACAATTGTTGCCAAAAAACTAATCTTGAAAGAATGGAAGTCTTCTACTTCGCCTTCTTTTCAATTGTGGCTGACGGAAATTACCTCTGTTATACGGATGGAGAGGATTAGGTTCCTGAGGACTGACTCACTAAAGAAGTTCTTTGCCATTTGGGGCCCGTTTCTAGCCTACCTTGTTGAGGTTGCGGAAGACGGATGAGCACAATAATGTAGCTCTCGTAAAAATATAAAAGCACCTTACATGACTGGTAGCACTGAATGTTGAAAATGTGTATTTATTTTTATTTTTTGTTGTTTGTTTGTTTTTCCGTTCTGTGTCTGAGCCTGTTTGTCTTGTTCATATGTTGTTCTGAAAAACTGAAAATAAAATATATAAAAAAAAAGTAATCTTGCCAGGCAGCTGGATTCACGTGAGATCATGAGATCACAATCACACGACAAATCCAATCTATCACACTCCAATCTATTGATTTGAATCCAAATCAGCTACGGGCGGGCTTTAGGTGTGACGCCAGCGAGAGCCAGCCCGTGATAGATGTGTTAGAAAGATGGTTCATCCAATCAGCTTCCATGTATTTTTTTTAAAGTCCCTGCTCTTTGAAATGGTTTCCCGAGCGACTTGTTCCCAGATGGTTATGTGAAAACAAACCATCTTGCGTCTGTCACGTTAGTTCATCAGGGACGTCAACTGACAATCTCATGTCATGAAGACATGTGCTTAACCGCTCTGCTAACTTCCACTTTGGTGTTAAGAATGAAGACATGTGCTTAACCACTCTGCTAACTTCCACTTTGGTGTTAAGAATGGGGAAATAAAACAGACGGACAAGTGATGAGACAGACGATAAGATTCAGCTTCAGACAAACACTACGACTTCCACTGAGGGAGGACAGCTGCAGGAGGGAATACTGGGAATACTGGAATGCTGGAATACTGCCACCTGCTGCTGACTCTTCACACTGAATGGGAGTTTTAGAAGAACCACGACTCAAAGTGAGAGTAACTTACAGGGACATTTCTAGAGGAGAGAGTTGCACCACGACTGACTGACTTGCTGTTTTACCTGTCTGCCTGCTCTGTTCTTAGCTTCAGAGAGAAAATGGCTTCCAGAGCAGAGGAGGATCTCCTTTCCTGTGCTGTCTGTCATGACATCTTTAAAGATCCTGTGGTCCTGTCATGCAGTCACAGCTTCTGTAAAGTCTGTCTGCAGAGATGGTGGACGGAGAAACAAAAACACGAGTGTGCACTTTGTAAGAGAAGATCTTCAAAGAGTGAACCTCCTCGTAACTTGGTGTTAAAGAACCTGTGTGAGGGTTTCTTACAGGAGAGGGATCAGAGAGCTTCAGCAGGATCTGAGCCTCTCTGCAGTCTGCACAATGAGAAACTCAAGCTCTTCTGTCTGGACCATCAGCAGCCAGTGTGTCTCGTCTGTCGAGATTCAGAAAAACACACCGACCACAGATTCAGACCCATCGATGAAGCTGCACGGAATCACAAGAAGGGACTCCAGAGATCACTGAACCCCTTACAGGAGAAACTGAGGCGCTTTAATAAAGTTAAAGCAAAGTGTGATCAAACAGCAGAGTACATTAAGGTCCAGGCCCAGCAAACAGAGACACAGATTAAGAAGGAGTTTAAGAAGCTTCGCCAGTTTCTACAAGAGGAAGAGGAGGCGAGGATCGCTGCACTGAGGGAGGAAGAGGAGCAGAAGATTCAGATGATGGAGGAGAAGCTGGAAGGTTTGAGCAGAGAGATAGCAGCTCTTTCAGACACAATCAGAGCCATCGAGAAGCAGCTGAGAGCTGAAGACATCGCATTCCTGCAGAACTACGAGGCTACAGTGCAAAGAGTCCAGCGCCCCCTGCTGGATGATCCAGAGCTGGTCTCAGGAGCTCTGATAGATGTGGCCAAACACCTGGGCAACCTGAGTTCACAGTCTGGGACAAGATGAAGGAGACAGTCTCCTACACTCCTGTGATTCTGAACCCAAACACTGCCGATCCAGAACTCATCCTGTCTGAAGATCTGACGAGTGTGAGATGGGGAGAAGAACAGCGGCTTCCTGAAAATCCAGAGAGGTTAGCAAAGCTATGGTCTGTACTGGGTTCTGAGGGCTTTAGCTCAGGAACTCACAGCTGGGGTGTTGAGGTTGGAGACAGTACAGACTGGGTAGTGGGTGTGGCCACAGAGTTTGTCCAGGAGAACGGAGACAAAGAGTTTGGATGGATGATGATAGGGTTCAGTGATGGGAAATACTTTTCAGGCTCCTTCTCAAATCAAGCCAAAGCCCTCCGAATGAGGAAGAAACTGCAGAAGATCAGAGTGCATCTGGACTGGAGCAGAGGAAAGCTGTCGTTCTACAATGATACTAATACTGACATTAACGCACACATACACACGTTCACACACACTTTCACTGAGAGGCTGTTTCCATACATTTGTACTGAGGAAGAATCTCCTCTGAAGATTTTACCAGCAAAGGTCTCTGTGACACTGCAACATGATGATGAAGGCGATGATGATGATGACGATGATGGTGGTGGTGGTGATGATTAAGATGACGATGGTGCTGATATTCACAAGTAAGGATGCACCGATATGAAAATCTTGGGCGATACCGATAACCGATATTAACATTGCTGTTATGGTCGATAACCGATATTTATCGATGTCGATATGATCTCTATAAAACTTTTTTTTTTTAAGAATAACATTTTGTACGTACTGAAAAACACATGTAAACACTGAATTTGAAAAAGTAATAATTTCTTTATTTCCAAAACATTTGGAAAAGCCCATAGATCATAGATTTACTGCATTGTTTCCTCTCAATGTGACGATTTTGGGTCATACCGATAACCGATATTAACATTGCAACATCCGACCGATGCCGATATGTTAAAAAATGACTAACATCTGCCGATACCGATATGATTGCCGATCGTGCATCCCTATTCACAAGGACATTTGTCAATATCATGCAGCTCTATTTCGACTTGTTCACTTTTCCATCATCAGGATCATTCTGGGTCACAGAGATATTTGTTCCATAATGATCATCTATTATCTGAGTTCTGTGACCTCTGACCTTTTCCTATTTGTTGCTTGTAAAGTTGCTGATGTAAGAATTGAAGCTGATTCTGCTTTAAGTTGCTTTGGACATGAGAGTCATAAATGAATAGAATCTAAAATATAAATGACTGATTTCCTGCTACAAAAATGTGGCCTGTAACATGTTATCACTGACTGTAACCTTTGGAGTACCTGAACTCTGAGATCAATAAAGAATGGCTTTAATGTTCCGGTAATGTGAGTTGTAATGATTTACAGCCATAAGCATAATTAAATCCTGTGTCAAGTAATAATCAAACATCAAAGTCCAAATACATGTCACACGTCTCTTCTTTCTAGGGTCATATTTTTGTTTCATTTTTCTTCATCTAATGTATGTATATCTTGAATATTGCATACCATCACCTAGATTGACGCTTGAGGCAAATATGGTATATTTGACGGAAAGTGGAATGTCTATGTTTATATACTATCAGTGTTCTGATGATCCTTGGTTTATTATATGATATATACAAAATAAATAAAAACAATTGATCACAAACCAATTCTAGGATCACAGCAATATGTGTTCAATCTATTATCTGACCTCTGAATCTTCTCTTACAATTATGTTGGTGATGTAGGAATTGAAGCTGATTCTACTGTTGATCTCCCAGTCGCTCATTGTTGATGCAACTATTTCTCTACAAGTGTCGGGCACAGAAAACGTTATCATTTCATTGTTACCAGACTAACCACATATACATATTCACAGCCAGACATTCTATTGGAAAGATAATACGCCCCTTGTTGTTGACACTGACAGTTATGACTAATGGGAACCGGGACAAGCCTGGGTTTAACTTCACAATCATCCGAATGAGAGGCGGCTGCTTTACCTACAGTACTGAACCAAACTGCTGTTACAGTTATACTATGGAGATGTGTATTGTGATGCTCAACTTGGGACTGACAGTGGCTACGGTTACATGAGGCCTTTTAATTCGAAATGAAATCATTCGAATGAAATCATTCGCATTGATCGTTATTTCCTGCGAGTTTACAAGAGAAAATAGTATCCAATCTCAATCCTCTCTAACTCACTGCAGTCTTTCTGCGCATGCCCGTTTCACTTTTGACTGAAAAATGATGCCTCTAGATTAAAGAAAAGACACTGTGATGTTGACTTTTATGTAAATGTGCGCATTCGTTTCGTTATAGATCATGACTGCCCCGCAGCTAGCTTCACGTTAGCTTGCATGTAACGTTAAGGTAGCCACAACTAGCTAGCTAAAGTTAGCCATAGCCACCACAACAGCTAACGTTAACGCCAAACAAATCCGCTGCCTCCTCCCCACGGTGGTTTAACGTAACGCCAGCTCAGACTTTCCTCTAATCTCAGAAACCTTGCGGGACATGTATTGCATATTGCAAAAGTGGTTGATTTGTCATCATTTGAAACTGTCAACACTACAGCCACTCTGGAAGCTGCCATGTTTCGCCAGCTGCTGGGGCCGGGTGTGTCTGACGCGGTTTGACGCGTTTGACGTATCCATGTGATTCCCCCTCCCTTCCTGAAGTGTGACAGAGCTCTTCCTCGAGAGGGAGAGCTGACAACGGGCATGCGCAGAAAGACCGCAGTGAGTTAGAGAGGATCGTAGAGGAAAATGCGTTCACATGTATAGAAAAATACTTCAATCGCATTGAGAAACGAACTACACCACCCCCTTACATCGAATTTGACTTCACATCGAATTGGCCGTTTTCATTCTGCTTTAGGTGTTTACAAGATAAATTTGAAGAGGATTGGGATCGAATTCTGAGTTAAAGAGGATTGAAACTGTCCATGTAAACGTCTGTGCTAACAACTTTATTCACCTTATTCAGAAGTGACCGTCTGGCTTGAGAGACTAACAGGAAGTGAAAATATAATCGGAGGTTCTGATTGTATTTACACTTCCTGTGACTCATAAACCTAGTCTGACACATAATCTGAGTTAAACTAGGTTTGACCAGGTGAGTCAGACTAGTTTGAGCAGGTAAAACAGCCGGCGTTTTGAACAGGAAGTCGTGACACAATGGGTCAAGTGGGTGGGGCTGCATAAGGGGAATAGAACTGCAGTAGTACTCTCCATTAATCAATTAATCAATCAATCACTCAATAGGCTACTAAATCACATGGGCCAGAAAACTATACTGCCGTCTATGGGCTGAAACCTCTGGCCACACCACAAACAGTGATGCCAAATCATGTACTGTATTTTTCCATTGATCGATGTCAACACCTGCTTTGAGTTTACAGAACTGCCTGCACTGTGTTATTTAGTGTTGATTTACTTTTCATGGAACTTCCAAATGATCACAGTTCATCAGGGACTTGAACTTACAATCTTATGATCTAAAGACACATGTGCTTAACCAGAATAACCACTCTGCCAACTTCCACTTTGGTGTTCAGAGTGGGGAAACAAAACAAAGGGACATGTGATAGGTCATAGGCAATAGTTATGTTGAAAGTCTCTGAAAGAACATTATACGTATACTGTATTAGTTCCTAACATTAATTAATTCAAACATGTGGTTCTCACCGTGGGGTCTGAGGACCAGCAGGGGTCCTTGACGGTATTTCAGAGGGTCTCCAGCAAACTGATGAATTGTTAAACTTCACCATTATTTCATTTACAATAAGTTAACAAAATGAAAGAATCTATATATGCAAATATAATTCCAGGACTGTCTGTGTGTGAGTTAGTGTGCATTTTGTCCTTCGCATATCTCGAGAAATGTTCGTCAAATCGACTTCAAACTTTGCGGGTGTATCACTGGTACCCTGACTCACTAGTGCAAAAGATCACTTTCACTGGCCTCACCAACGTAACCTGCTGACGCTGACAGCAAATAATACTTTGCGGGCAACTTTGTGTAGAATTGTCCAATATGAATGATCTTGCTATCAAACCATACATTTATGATGACCACAGAGAAGCCAGATTTATTCCATGTAAATTTCAAAATGGCTGCCAGAAATGACCACCAAGTTTTCCAAGATCTTCATGTTGGCATCGTCTATTGTTGGTAGATGGCTGAGTTTGCTGAAAACATTGGAAGCCTCGTTATAAACGTCCCAAGTGTGCCATGCAGGCTACTGTAAATAAAGTCACAAATGCCATAAACTGACAGACCTTCAAGTCAGTTTTGGTGGAGCACAAAGTCCGTCATCACTTGTCTAGTGGTAGGGAGTGGACTTGGTTCAGGCGAAGTCCGCCCAGCGCTTGGCACATGTGGGCGCACGTGGGCCAGACTGCTAGGACATCTCTGGGCCTCCAGGAAGACCCTGAGGGCCTTCATGGAATTCTGTTGTGAAATTCTGCACAAATTATATCTAACAATAACAATATTCTCAGATGTGGGTTTGAGAGACAAAATCTCATCAAATGTGGGTCCGTGGCCCTAATGTGCACTATGGGTCCATTCTCAGAATCAGAATCAGAATTATTTTATTCGGCCATAGTATGTTTGCACATACACGGAAATTGTCTTGATGTACAAGGTGCACACGTTACATATAAACCACTCAATACCATACAAAAACATTACCAAAAACAGCACAATAAATATGCATAAATTTAAACATATAGAAGATATGGACAGAGTATTTACAGCCAAGTCTGGCAGAGTACAAGTTAGCAAGGCAAAGTGACAGGTACAAGTACAAGGTTGGCAATAGTACAGTTTCCAGAGTTGACAATTTTAGCAAAATATATACACGATACAAATAAGAGTTAACAGGTTCTATTCACAGGTTATATGCATGAATTGCATTGTATTGCGCATGTTAACTGCCAAGGGAAGTGGGAGGTGCAACATCAGTGCAGGAGCACACTGCCTCCACCACTCTCCACCTGTCCCTGTTCTGTATACAGTAAAGAGCTTTACCATTTAGAATAAATGGCATGACAAATCTCCGCCCCTTACCTGACTCACCTGAGACAAACCAGGAAACGGAGGTTATTATCCTTCACTCCTCACTGATAAGAGACACAAATGGCGACAATGAGATTTAGGAGTACTGGAATATCAAGTTTTTTGGACTGCTGTTGACTCCTCACTGAATGTGAGTTTTAGAAGGACCACGACTCAAAGTGAAAGTAACTTTCAGGGAAATTCCTAAAGGAGAGACTTGCTGTTGTACCCGTCTGCTTGGACTGTTTTTAGCTTCAGAGAGAAAATGGCTTCCAGAGCAGAGGAGGAGAGCGATCAGAGAGCTTCAGCAGGGTCCGAGCCTCTCTGCAGTCTGCACAATGAGAAACTCAAGCTCTTCTGTCTGGACCATCAACAGCCCCTGTGTGTTGTCTGTCGAGATTCAGAAGAACACACCAACCATAAAATCAGAACCACTGACGAAGCTGCACGGGATAACAAGGAGGAAGTCCAGAAATCACTGAAGCCCTTGAAGAAGAAACTGACGCTCTTTAATGAAGTTAAAGTTAAGTGTGCTCAAACAGCACAAGACATTATGGTCCAGGCCCAACAAACAGAGAGGCAGATTAAGAAGGAGTTTAAGAAGCTTCACCAGTTTCTACAAGAGGAAGAGGAAGCCAGGATCGCTGCACTGAGGGAGGAAGAGGAGCAGAAGACTCAGACAATAAAGGAGAAGCTTGTGGGTTTGAGCAGAGAGATAGCAGCTCTATCAGACACAATCAGAGCCATAAAGAAGCAGCTGAGAGCCGAAGACATCTCATTCCTGCAGAACTACAAGGCTACAGTGGAGAGAGTCCAGCGCCCCCTGCTGGATGATCCAGAGATGCCCTCAGGAGCTTGGATAAACGTGGCCAAACACCTGGGCAACCTGAGCTTCACAGTCTGGGACAAGATGAAGGAGATGGTCTCCTACACTCCTGTGATTCTGAACCCAAACACTGCCGATCCAGAACTCATCCCGTCTGAAGACCTGACCAGTGTGAGACTTCCGGAAAACCCAAAGAGGTTAACAAAGATATGCTCTGCGATAAGCTCTGAGGGCTTTAACTCAGGCTCTCACAGCTGGGATGTTGAGATTAGAGACAATACAGATTGGTTAGTGGGTGTGAGGGGGGGTAGGTTTGCCTTGTTGATCATGTTCAGTGATGGTAAATACATGACACAATCCCCAGATGGTTTGAAAACCCTCAGAATGAGGAAGAAGCACCAGGAAATCATCAGAGTGCATCTGGACTGGAACAGAGGAAAACTGTCCTTCTCTGATCCTGACACTAACACACACATACACACCTTCACACACACCTTCACTGAGAAGGTGTTTCCATGCTTTGGTACTGACACAGCTCTGAAGATTTTACCAGCAAAGGTCTCTGTAACAGTGGAACATGATAATGCTGATGTTGATTATTATGAAGGTAATGATGGTGGTGGTGATGTTGATGATGAAGAAGGTGATAATGATGAAGGTGATGATAATGATGGTAGCGATGATGAACGTGGTGATGAGGATGAAAGTGATAATGAACGTGACGATGAAGGTGATGATGATGATGATGATGATGAAGAAGAAGAAGGAGGTGATCATGATGGTGATGATAGTGATGACGATGTTTATTATGATTGTTGTGATGATGATGATTAAGATTACCTTTATGGACCGGAAAGATCCCCATCAAAAAGTGCCATGAAAATATTTTCCCTAATGTTATGGCGACTTGGGGGGGTTGGGGATTGTGTGTGCAAACACAAAACATAAACAATATATAAATAATAAGTAAAATATGAGTCAACTGCAATAATTGATCAATAACTAATAGATAGTGATAGTGTGTGCCAAAGTTTTCTTCATGTACACTGTCCTTTACTGTTGAGCACCAGTCCAGGGTCCTCTCATTCCAAACTTGGCTGAAGTGCATTGGACTTCATTGTTGGGACTGTAATCTGTAACATTTTGTAATCACTGCCTGTAACCTTTGGATAACTTGGGACTTTGAGATCAATAGATCCCCTCCCCTCCCTTCACACAGTAGACTGTGACTCTCGTAACTAAGGCCTGGTTGGCTTGGACCGTGATGATAAATTGCACTTACTTCTTTTTTATTTTTTTAGATTTTTTTAAATAATTATTTTAAATTAAAATGAAATGAAACTTAGTTTTAAACTTAATACTAGCTTTAAACTGTAGTTTTAACTTCTTCTAACTTACCGTAATATCAGTTTCACGTTTTAATGCCGATCTAACTCTGACTACTAATGTCGTGTAGATTTTGTGCAGACACAGGTTGCTTCGGAATATGAACTCATGTGGGTCTTTAATGTATATTGATTTTAATGTACATACACACAAACTTAAGCACATTGTGTATATGATCTTTTGCACTAGCAATATTGAGTCTTTTTTGTGTTGACTTGATCACTGTATGGCATGCAGGCACCAAGACAAATTTCTCTATGTAACTTGCATATTGTGGCAATAAAGTGATTCTGATTCTGATTCTGAATAAAAGAATGGCGTTAAATGTTTTTGTAAATGTGAGTTGTAATGATTTAAAGCCATGACTCATGAGTAAGCATTATTTCATCAAACATCAACGTCAGTCACAAGAATCTTCTCTCAATGACACACAGATCAGACGTTATTAGCCAAAATAAGTAAATAAACTATAATATATATATATAGTTTATTTATTTATGGTAATAACTTCTGATCTGTTGTGTGTCATTGAGAGAAAATTCTCTCTCTCTCTCTCTCTCTATATATATATATATATATATATATATATATATATGGAGATGATGTCACCGATGATATTACTGATATACTGACATTTCAATGTCTGGGGTCCTAGATATTTGTGACGTCAAAGCGGGGGGTTGGGGGACATGCAGCTCAAAACCAGCATTAGTTATGACTCATTTTGTGTTGGTTGTAACTTCTGTCATTTCATTGTAAACACGTTGTTGAAGATAATCACAATGACCACACTTTCTATTAGAACATGCACCACTTGCTTTTGATAGTTGATGACTTTCAGATAACTCGCATTCTTCCACATGAGAGGCTGCTGCTTTAACTACTGAACCAAACTGTGTTGTGATTTTACTGTGGACAAACTAAGTGCTTTAACTACTGAACCAAACTGTGTTGTGGCTTCACTGTGGACAAACTAACTGCTTTAACTACTGAACCAAACTGTGTTGTGGTTTCACTGTGGACAAACTAACTGCTTTAACTACTGAACCAAACTGTGTTGTTTCACTGTGGAGAAACTAACTAAAGTGAGAAGTGAAAACTGTGAGTCTGCAGCTATGATGACAATAAACCACTTTGCTCTCCATTCAAGTCACATGGGCCAGAAAACTGCTGATGCACTGCGTGGGTTGAATCTTCTGGCCACGCCCACAATCAGGTATTTTGCCATTGACAGATGATGTCAAACACCTGCTGCCAGTTCACAGAATTTTCTGCAACGTGTTATTTAGTGCTGATTTACTTCTCATGGAACTTCAAAATGATCAAGGTTCATCAAGGACTTAAACTCACAATCTAATGATCTAAAGAAATGTGCTTAATCTGCCAACTTCCACTGATGTTCAGAATTGGGATAAACAGAGGGACAAGTGATTAGTCATAGGTTGCCTCAGTAAGAAGAACATTAGAACTGTATAAGTTCCCCACATCAATCAATTCAAACAGGCTTTACAGACATCTTGAAAGTACAGACATTGAAAGTGATACAGAGGCTGGAGCCAGTACTTTGGTGGGCATAGGAAGGAACCCACCTGCCAAATGGTTGCTGTAGGACTTATGGTTTCTGACCTGCAGACACTTTTAGTGGAGAAAAAGACACAACAATGCAAAGTATTGCAACTGCTATGATTAGCTATGTTGTGAAAAGTAATATAGTATGTTTGGAATTCAACTTGCTAGTCTATTACAGTAAACGGCTGAGCATTTACGAGAAATGGCCTGACAAACTCTACTGCTCTACTGATAAAGCAGGGAACAAAGGTTATATTTCTTCCACGCCGATAAATGTAAGAGATACACGCCGAGAAACAGACGATAAGATTCAGCTTCAGACCAAACCCACAACTTCCACTGAGGGAGGACAGCTACAGGACGGAATACTGAGAGTACTGGAATACTGGAATACTGCCCATGCAACCTGCTGCTGACTCCTCACTGAATGGGAATTTTAGAAGAACCACGACTCAAAGTGAAAGTAACTTACAGCGAATTTTCTAGTTGGAGGGAGTTGTGCCGCAACTGACTGACTTGCTGTTTTACCTGTCTGCCCGGTCTGTTTTTCGCTTCAGAGAGAAAATGGCTTCCAAAATCAGACCCATCGCTGAAGCTGCACGGAATCCCAAGGAGGAACTCAAGAAATCACTGAAGCCCTTAAAGAAGAAACTGATGCTCTTTAATGAAGTTAAAGGAAAGTGTGATCAAACAGCAAAACACATTAAGGTCCAGGCCCAACAAACAGAGAGGCAGATTAAGGAGGAGTTTAAGAAGCTTCACCAGTTTCTACAAGAGGAAGAGGAAGCCAGGATCACTGCACTGAGGGAGGAAGAGGAGCAAAAGACTCAGATGATGGAGGAGAAGCTCGAGGGTTTGAGCAGAGAGATAGCAGCTCTCTCAGGCACAATCAGAGCCATAAATAAGGAGCTGGGAGCTGAAGACATCTCTTTCCTGCAGAACTACGAGGCTACAGTGCAAAGAGTCCAGCGCCCCCTGCTGGATGATCCAGAGCTGGTCTCAGGAGCTCTGATAGATGTGGCCAAACACCTGGGCAACCTGAGCTTCACAGTCTGGGACAAGATGAAGGAGACAGTCTCCTACACCCCTGTGATTCTGAACCCAAACACTGCTGATCCAAAACTCATGCTGTCTGAAGATCTGACGAGTGTGAGATGGGGCGAAGACCAGCAGCTTCCTGAAAACCCAGAGAGGTCAACATTGCATGTCATGGGCTCTGAGGCATTTAACTCAGGAACTCACAGCTGGGATATTGAGGTTGGAGACAATACAGACTGGTTAGTGGGTGTGACAACAGGGTTTGTCCAGAAGGATGAAGACAAACAGTTTGGATTGATGATAGGGTTCAGTGATGGTAAATACGTGAGATTCTCCCCCCACTCATATGGGAAGAAAACCCTCAGAATGAGGGAGAAGCACCCGAAGATCATCAGAGTGCATCTGGACTGGAACAGAGGAAAGCTGTCATTCTCTGATCCTGATACTAACACACACATACACACCTTCACACACACCTTCACTGACAAGTTGTTTCCAATCATGGCTACTGGCGCAGCTCTGGAGATTTTACCAGTGAAGGTCTCTGTAACAGTGGAACATCATGATGATGATGATGATGATGATGATGATGATGAAGGTGATGATGATTATGATAGTGATGATGATGAAGGTGATGGTTATGATGATGAAGATGGTGATTATGATGTCAGATTATGATAGGGCTTCCCAAAGGAATGTTTTCCTTTCAATTCATCTAACAATTATTAAAAAAAATTAATACTGAACCTCAAATTCAAAAGGATTCTTGACAGATTAATGTTTAAACTGGAGTAATATGCAGTTAAGATAATCACTGGGAAAATAAATGTTCTTTCATTCGTGTGGGGCAAGTAATTGAAATGATTTAACTTACATTAATTAAGTGCAGAGATGCAAACTCATTGGTAGTGAAAAAGGTGACAGATACAAGGGCAGACATAAAACCACTCAGAAATCCTCCTATTTTAGGATGAAAAGGGTGACTGTGACCTAAAGGTGACTAGTTTACATCCCTGTAAGTGATTAACGTTTTACTAACAAACACGTTGCACGTGTTGATAATCCTAATATGCGTGATTCAAAAAGTGCGTTACTATCAATGGTTACAACCTGGTTAAAACAGGACTGACTTGGTGCTGTCTGCTGCCCATCATCAACAGGGACACGCGCTCCAGGAGTCCGGGTATAACGTTATCGTTATGTTTACGTCATTTACGCCAATTTGCACAGTATAACATTACAGAGCAGCGCAGTTGGTGCTCGGTCTAAAATACTCCCACACTTTAGATGGTCGTGGTCGAGGTTTTGTAGCTGCAGCTTGTGCTCTCGGTTGGGAATAAACAATCCATGCTTTGACGAGCGCAGCCATCTTCTCTACACATTAGCCAGCTGGCTTCCGCTAGTAACGACAGTGGCCAAGCTGCTTTTGCGAGCTGCAGGGCCAGCTCGACAAGCTGCAGGATGGGTGAGGACGGGCAGCGGCCCAGCTAGCGAGCCCGCGCAGCAGGCAAGCTTAGGAATCGAGCGCTCATAGCGCGCGTACATTTCACAATGGAGTGGATGACATCACAATGGAGTCGATGATGTCACAATGGAGTGGATGATGTCACAATGGAGTGGATGATGTCACACTGACTGACATCGCATATCTGCTCGCAGCTATATTGCAAATTTGCGCTTGTTTGTTACTATCATGCAGCTCTATTTTGATTCTGTTCACTTCTCTATAATCAGGATTAGGCATGCACGATATATCGCCAATCATATCGTATCGGCAGAGGTTGCGTATTTTTTTATATACAGGACTGTATCGTATCAGTCCGTAATATCAGTTATCAGTATCGGCCAAATTATGGGCTTTTCCAAATGTTTTGGAAAAAAAAGAAAGTCAATGTCACTGTGTTTACATGTGTTTTTCAGGATGTACAAAATGTGATTATCATAGAAACTTGTTTTTATACAGATCATATCAAAGTCAGTAAATATAGATTATCGGCCATAACAGCAATGTTAACACGTTCACTGCCGTTGACGAGTCAACTCGTCAAGCAGAAACCAACGGTTGACTGCCAATGACGAGTCAACTCGTCAAAAAAAAACGTCTCCTATAAAAATATGGGAGCTATTGAATGTGTTTAACCTATTTTACCGACCCACTAAGTGGCGACAGTGCTCTCCAGACGAGAGAAAGCCAAGCAAAGACAGCAGCGTGAGGAAGCCATTCTCATGAAAATGGATTGGCGAAAACGCTTTCGCTTTCGCGCTGGGAGCTGGCGGTGGGGGATTGCAAATTTGCATAATAGATTACGGGTGGAACACACTTTGAAACACCAGCAGAAAGCCCAGAATCGCACGCAGCTTCATTCCAGCTGAGCTCACAACCGAAAACGAACGAGCCCCATCCAGACTCGCCCAAAGAGCGGCCGCCAGCAGCCAGGCAGCACAGACAGCAGAAACTCGCTTGTGACACGCCCGCTGCAGAGCCATGGAGGGAGGAGGAGAACACACACGGAGGGAGGAGTTTGAAGGAGAGGGGGGTGGGGGTGGTGTTATGGAGGAAATTACTGTTCAGAATTGTTTAGATGTCTGATGTGTTACTGATGCCAAAAATAAATGGTTAAAGTGACTGTTCTATCGAATTTCACAAAAAGGCATTTATCTCAACTTTCCTTTTCAGACGCTGAAACCATGCTGTATTCAACTGCTAATGCCTACATAACTACTAACTCTACAAACTAACTCTTTTAGACAGAGAAAGCACACATTCTATTAGTTCTTTTGAGATATTTTGTGTTCACAAATTCCTAGCAGAAAATAATCCTCGGCTCTTGAAAGATGAGCCAGAATCCTCAAAAAAACCCTCTGGCAGAAGCTACCTACAGTAAAAAAAAAACTGTTGGCAGTGAATGTGTTAACATCACTTATCGGTATGGGCCAACATTTTCATATCGGTTCATCCCTAATCAGCATCATTCTGGCTCACAGGAATATTTGTTCCATCTACAGTACGTGTTGTTAATGCTGCTGATGAAGGAATTGAAGCTGATTCTGATGTAGTCAATTTTGGATATGAAAATCTGATCAATGAATCAAATGTACTTTAACGTACAGTACATTTCTTACTTCCTGCTACAGAAATGTCATCTGTAAAATGTTGTAATCACTGCCTGTAAGCTTTGGATTATTTGGACTCTGGTATGAATAAAGAATGATAAATGTTTCTTTAATGTAAATTGTAATTATTTAATTACAGCCATGACTAAGCATTATTTAATCTTGTGTAGAATGATGTCAAAACCTCAAAGTCATGTCTGTAGCATGTCTCTTCTAGGGATGGGCATCGAATTTCGAATTTTCGAATAATTGTTGTTATTATCAAGGTCGACTTTTATTATTGAAAGTCGAAATTCGAAAAAAAAAAGAAAAAAGCATTTTTTTATTTATTTTTTGTGAGTGAAATGTTGCATTGTCTCCCCTGATTCTAAGTATAGTCGAATCGCTTGGTTTGAGCAAGTAAAACAATTTTTATAAGCATTTTAAGCAAGGTTTAAGGGAAAATGAATGGCGGATGAAATCCCATGAAGAGGGAGAGGGGGTGACTTTGGCACCCCTTTGGCACTCAGACCTGAGCCTACTAAATATTTAATGAACCACTCATGATTGTCAAAACTGTTTTTTATTTTCAAAAATGTCAATGTCATGTAACATGTTCTTTACTTCAGTGGTGCAATGCTTGTTTGAGCTAAAAATCCACAGCAGAAGCTTTTTCTATTAATTAATAAAGCCTTAGACTTAGAATCAGGGGAGACAATGCAACATTTCACTCACCTAAAATTACATTTTTTTTTTTTTTTTTTCGAATTTCGATTAAAAGTCGACTTTGGCCAGCGAATTTCGAATAGTGTTTTTGCTAGAAATGCCCATCCCTAGTCTCTTCATGAACATTCTTCACAGGAATATTGATTTAATCTACTATCTGGGTGCTGTGACCTCTGACCTCCTGGGTGTGTGTTATGTTGATGATGTCAGAATTGAAGCTGATTCTACTGTTGAGCTCATTGCTGAGGCAAGTTTGTCTCCAGTGTCTGGTACAGAAAACCTTATGATTTCATTGTAACCACATTGTTGAAGTTATTCACTACAGCCAAATATTGTGTTGGAGAATATGCCCGTGTGTGTTAACAGTTTATGACTGATAGGAAAGGACAAACCTGGATTTAAACTCACAAACCTCCACACATCATGTGGAGCCAACATTACTCATGTCATGACTCATTTTGTGTTGGCCTGTAGCTTGTCATTTCATATATTCATATATTATATAAAATCCCCCATAATATATCAGCGCTTTGGCAGGTGGGCACAGCAGCCCAATGAAACTGAATGAACCTTGCCCCAGGTGTATTACAGTAAACAGCTGAGCATTTATGAGAAGTGGCCTGACAAAGCTCCACCCATTACCTGAATAAAGTGCTCTACTTAACTGATGAACCAGGAAACAAAGGTTGTCATTCTTCCACTCCTCACTGAGAAGAGAGATACACGCCGAGAGACAAGAAAATTCAGCTTCAGACCAAACCCACAACTTCCACTGAGGGAGGACAGCTACAGGACGGAGTACTGGGAATACTGGGAATACTGCCCATGCAACCTGCTGCTGACTCCTCACTGAAGGGGAGTTTTAGAACAACCACGACTAAAAGTGAAGGCAACTTTCAAGGAATTTTCTAGAGGAGAGAGTTGCACCACGACTGACTGACTTGCTGTTTTACCTGTCTGCCCGGACTATTTTTAGCTTCAGAGAGAAAATGGCTTCCAGAGTAGAGGAGGATCTCTCCTGTGCCGTCTGTCATGACATCTTTAAAGATCCTGTCGTCCTGTCATGCAGTCACAGCTTCTGTAAAGCCTGTCTGCAGAGATGGTGGACAGAGAAACAAATACACGAGTGTCCACTTTGTAAGAGAAGATCTTCAAAGACTGAACCTCCTCGTAACTTGGTGTTAAAGAACCTGTGTGAGGGTTTCTTAGAGGAGAGGGATCAGAGAGCTTCAGCAGGATCTGAGCCTCTCTGCAGTCTGCACAATGAGAAACTCAAGCTCTTCTGTCTGGACCATCAGCAGCCAGTGTGTCTCGTCTGTCGAGATTCAGAAAAACACACCGACCACAAAATCAGACCCATCGATGAAGCTGCACGAAATCACAAGGAGGAACTCAAGAAATCACTGAAGCCCTTAAAGAAGAAACTGAAGCGCTTTAATAAAGTTAAAGGAAAGTGTGATCAAACAGCAAAACACATTAAGGTCCAGGCCCAACAAACAGAGACACAGATTAAGGAGGAGTTTAAGAAGCTTCACCAGTTTCTACAAGAGGAAGAGGAGGCCAGGATCACTGCACTGAGGGAGGAAGAGGAGCAGAAGAGTCAGATGATGGAGGAGAAGCTGGAAGGTTTGAGCAGAGAGATAGCAGCTCTCTCAGACACAATCAGAGCCATAGAGAAGGAGCTGAGAGCTGAAGACATCTCATTCCTGCAGAACTACGAGGCTACAGTGCAAAGAGTCCAGCGCCCCCTGTTGGATGATCCAGAGCTGGTCTCGGGAGCTCTGATAGATGTGGCCAAACACCTGGGCAACCTGAGCTTCAGAGTCTGGGACAATATGAAGGAGACAGTCTCCTACACTCCTGTGATTCTGAACCCAAACACTGCTGATCCAGAACTCATCCTGTCTGAAGATCTGACGAGTGTGAGATGGGGAGAAGAACAGCAGCTTCCTGAAAACCCAGAGAGGGAATTGGTGCCATGCAGTGTCATGGGCTCTGAGGCATTTAACTCAGGAACTCACAGCTGGGATGTTGAGGTTGGAGACAATACAGACTGGTTAGTGGGTGTGACAACAGGGTTTGTCCAGAAGGATGAAGACAAACTGTTTGGAATGCTATCGTTCAGTGATGGTAAATATTCAAGAATCTCCCCCTCAGGTTTGAAAACCCTCAGAATGAAGAAGCACCCGAAGATCATCCGAGTGCATCTGGATTGGAACAGAGGAAAGCTGTCATTCTCTGATCCTGATACTAACACACACATACACACCATCACACACACCTTCACTGACAAGTTGTTTCCATGCATTGGTACTGGGGCAGACCCTGGTCTGCAGATTCTACCAGCGAATGTCTCTGTAACACTGGAAAATGATGATGACGATGTTGAAGGTGATGATGATGATGGTGGTGGAAGTGATGATGATGGTGATGATGTTGGTAGTGGTGGTGATGATGATGATAGTGATGATGATGATGATGATAGTGATGATGATGGTGATGATGTTGGTAGTGGTGGTGGTGATGATGATGATGATAGTGATGATGATGATGATGATGATGATGATGATAGTGATGATGATTGAGATTATCATTATGATGATAGTGATGATGAAGATATGAACAAAGCAGGGAGAAGCAGCCTTTCCTTGCTCCTCATGTCTGGAACAAACTTCCAGAACATCTTAGATCTGCCTCCACTTTGCAGTCTTTCCACTCAGGGCTTAAAACATTTCTGTTCACAATGGCTTTTTAGGAACAACATTCATCTGCACTTTAATATTTTCTTTTTTTAACTGTGAATGTATTCTTTATACTTGTCTTATTCTATTTTAGCTCTTTAATTAACTTTATTTTATTATTCTTCAATTATCTTTATTTTTATTTTTATTATTTAGTCTCCATCAAATTGGCAATACCACTGGGAGTGAATTTTTATGCAGGGACGCCAACTCTGTTAATATTTCTCCATTGACAATGGAGTGAAGGCTTTGACCGGACAGGCATGGCTGCAAGGGGCGAGATGCTTAATTTGATTAAGAGCAGCCATTGGGGAAAAGTGTGGCAGGAACATATAATTACTGTATTGGGAAAATACTTGTGAATTCACTCACAAAGTAAATATATATATTTGATTTGATGGTAATAATTTTGCACTGTGACCTTCTGGATTGTATTGCTCTCATTGTCTATTATTTTACCTTGTAATACTTTTTTTCTTAATGTTTTTATTTACCTATGCTATTTTCTTTTTATCCATTTTATGTAAAGCACTTTGAATTGGCTCTGTACAGTAAGTGAAATGGAATGAAAATGAAATGTCCTATACAAATAAACTCGCCTTGCATTTAGTGATAATAATTATTGTTATGATGATGATTCATATGATCATTATGAATGTGGTGGTGATGATGAGGATGATGATGATGGTAGTTATGATGATAAGATGATGATAGTGGTGATGCTGATATTCACAATATGGTTATTAGTTCATATCTTGCAGCACTACTTCCATTCTGTTCACTTTCCTATCATCAGGATCATTATGGCTCACATTTTGTTCCATCTATCTGATTTCTTCCAATCATCTGACTTCTGTGACCTCTAACCTTTGATTTCCTTCATGTTTCTTCCCTGTAATGTTGCTGATGTAGGAATTGAAGCTGGTTCTGCTGTTGTTCTCTATAATATAAATGAATAGAATGTAAAATATAAATTACTAACTTCCTGCTACAGAAATGTGCCTTGTTGTAATCACTGCCTGTAACCTTTGGATAACATGGAGATCAATAAAGAATCCTGTTAAAATCGTTCTTTAAAAGGTATACTATGCAACAATTTCATTTAAAAACATTATACAGACGTATACAAAAGTTTTCCCTTTAAACCATGAGACCCATAATTGTGTGGCAGAGTGTTTATGTAGGGAGATGCTGCCCCCTGTCTGTATTTTTGTTGTTTTGGTCTGGCCCCGTCTGGCCGGGACGCTTATGGGCGTCATTGCGGCGACATGTTCAAACCCCCATCTGGGGGCGTGTAGAGCAGAGCAGCCCAGCCAATAGCATCGCTAAGATTTTCAGAGAGCAGATCACAGAGCACAGCGGAGTCAGCGTACTAAAACCAAGAAATCTTGCTCCTTCCCACTCCCAGAGCATTTTGCGAGCTGTTTGGAGCTTGTAGTACAGTGATTCCCAAACTGTGGGCCGCGGCCCACTAGTGGGCCGTGGAGGTACTGCAGGTGGGCCGCGAGTGGTCTGCCAACATTCCCAATTTTCGCGGGCTATCAACTGGCTGTAGCAGGGTCATTTTTAAGGCTACAGCGGAGATCCTGTTATCAGAAGAAACTAGAAGAGCTAAGGCATCCATTGGTATCAAGCATAATATATTAGCTTGTCGGGAAGGGGGCTAAATACAAACATAGGTTACATTTTGGCGAGGGAAAACTATTTCAAAGGGGTCCCTTGACCTCTCAGCTCAATTTATCTGAATGAAAATTGGTTCAATGGGCACCCACGAGTCCCCCCTTTACAGATAAGGTAGCATTTTTCAAAGCCTAGCATTAATAGCTTGTGGATTGATTTCTTGTTGTTGCTCATCACATTTTGTCTCAACAAATGTGTTGCACGCACGCAAATACTTCTGATGAGTAAAGTGGGAGAAAATATTGGCAATCTGCTTTTGGGTATTTTGTTGAAATGTTTTTGTATGTGGATGGATTATTAATTTCCCTTGTGCCCAAGTTCACATGCTCTGTTAATGAAATAAAAAATATATAATCTAAAAAAATGGAAATACATCATCTTCGTCTAGTCTGTCAGATTTCAAAGTGGGCCGCAGCATTCTTACGTTTGGGAACCCCTATTGTAGTACATCCATGTGGGAGGAATCTCTTACGCTTCAACCCCCACATCTTATATTGGTGATGTAGTAGGAATTGAAGTTGATTCTACTGTTGACCTCCCAGTCATTCATTGTTGATGCAACTTTTTCTCCATCTGGTACAGAAAACATAATTCATTGTAACCACATTGTTGAAGTTATTCACTACAGCCAACATTCAATTGGAGAATACGTTATGCCCCTATTTGTTGACGGTTTATGACTGATAGGAAAGGAGAAGCCTGGATTTAAACTCACAATCCTCCACATGAGATGCTGCTACTTTACCTACTGAATCCTGAATCCTGAATCAAACTACAAACTAAAGAGAGTATCCACCTTATTTCTAGCTGCCATGATGCCTATGGGTGCTTCTTTAGGTGTGATCCTCCCAGCCTTGTTGCTGACAGCTTGACACCCGTATGGGCGAACGGAGCAAATCACTAATCAGGTCCAGCTTGGCAAAAATCTTTATAGACCATAAAACTGCAGAATATAATAAAATAGTATGTTGGAAAAGTGCATAACAGAATGGAATAGAATAGCAAACAGTGGAAAAGAGCATAAAAATGCTCTATAAATAGTGCAGACAGACTAGAATATAATTGAACACATTAAATCACTGCAGGCCAGACCAGAATATACAAGAAAAGAATAAACCAAATGATGGGCCAGTTATTAGTTATGATGATTCTGATATTTATAGGGACCATGATGGAAATAAGTGTTTTCATGCACTTGGATTTTGTCATTCTTTATCCAAGATAAAAATCAATCAATCAATCAATCAATCAATCAATCAATATTAAATCATTCATGATCTATGATGATGATGATGATGATGACGCTTTCATTTTGAAGCATCACAGCAAGATAATGTCGTGCACCCTGGTCTTCAGGTTGGGCCTTAATGTGATGTGCTTATTCCACCTCTCCAGTAGGAACCCAGAGGAATGGAAACAGAGTCCAGTCATGCAGAGCGGAGAGACAGGCAGACAGGATTATACAGACTGTCAGAGAAGATTGGATCAAGATTGGAAAGCTCCCTTCACTTTCACACCACACAGTCTGAGAAACCAGACGTCTTTTGTCCTGTTGAGGACAGCCCATCTGAGATCTGACACTGTCTGAGAAACATTTCTCTCCTTAGCTCGTTCCTTTCTCTTCTTTGTTATTCTGATTATGTGTTAATTTTTCAGAACTGTCTCACACTCTACTGATATTTACATTTTTATCATT
The DNA here is from genome assembly GCF_964638095.1 of Poromitra crassiceps. Taxonomy (NCBI): domain Eukaryota; kingdom Metazoa; phylum Chordata; class Actinopteri; order Beryciformes; family Melamphaidae; genus Poromitra; species Poromitra crassiceps. Next base: position 1,686,486 of record NC_139633.1, on the reverse strand, counting down.
TTCATGTAAGTAGCAATTTTTTATATATTCAGTTTTAATGATTACAAGAAAACTAAGGATGAGTGGGTGCCATGTGATTAGACACAAAATAGTTCCAAACACGTATGCACTTTTACACACTGCAGCACACACGCAAACACAATTGCAACTCAATCCATACATGTTAGTCATCCATACTCCGCCCCATATTTCCAGCAAGTAAAGTATACATTAACGTGTGTAACCTGGCGCCAGCAGAAGTTTTATCAAACCACATAATTGTTTAAATTCTATTTCATTCCTTTATTTAGATTTAACTGCTTTATTTTTAGATTCTATTTGACTGCTTATTTGTTGTTTTCCCTGCTGAATTCTATTGCTTTTGCTGCAACAATAACCTAATTTACCGCAGGGATCATGAAGTTTCATCTCATCTTAACACGTTCACTGCCATTGACGAGATATCTCGGCTTACAGAATCCAACGGTTGACTGCCAATGACGAAATATCTCGTCATTGGCAGTGAGACTGCCAATGACTGCCACTGACTTTTTGACGGTGAGACGTGGATCAACGCTCCCCACGTCTCCTATAAAAATATTGGAGCCACCGAACGTGTACAACCCATTCCACCGACCCACTAAGTGGCGACAGTGTTCTCCAGACTAGAGGAAGGCAAGCAAAAAGCAGTGTGAGGAAGCCATTCTCATGAAAATGGATTGGCGAAAACGCTTTCACTTTCGCGCTTGGGAGCTGGCGGTGGGGTTTTGCAAATTTGCATAATAGATTACGGGTGGAACAACACACTTTGAAACACGCAGCATAAATAAGACCAGAATCGCAAAAGCTTCATCAAAGCTCTCAACACAAACCCCAAGAAACGAGCGAGCCCATATCCAGACTTGCCCAGCGGCCGCCAGCAGACAGGCACAGCAGCAGCAAAGCAGTGAGCCTGGTGACGCAAGGTTACAGCAGCAACAGAAACGAGCTTGTGACACGCCCGCTGCAGCCAAGAAGAACACACACGGAGGGAGGAGTTTGAAGGAGAGGGGTGTTTCCTGCTGTTATGGAGGAAATTACTGTTCAAAACTATTGTTTAGATGTCTGACGTCTTACTGATGCCAAAAATGAATGGTTAAAGTGACTGTTCTATCGAATTTCACAAAAAGCCGTTTATCTCAGAATAAATTTTCAGACGCTGAAACCATGCTGTATTCAACTGCTAATGCTTACATAACTACTAACTCTACAAACTAACTCTTTTAGACAGAGAAAGCACACATTCTATTAGTTCTTTTGAGATATTGTGTGTTCACAAAATCCTAACAGAAACGAATCCTCGGCTCTTGAAAGATGAGCCAGAATCCTCAAAAAAAAACCTTGGCAGAAGCTAACTACAGTATTGAAAAACGGCTGGCAGTGAATGTGTTAAAATCTCTCTCTCCCCCATCTCTCCCCCCCCCCCCCCTCTCTCTCTCTCTCTCTCAAATCAAATCATATTCAACTCAGTATGCTTCATTGACACCAATGCTACAACGGTGCTACCAAAGTATGTAAGTATAATGGAAAATGAATCAGAAATAGTCAAATGTATCTAAAGGCAGATACCAGTCAACACCTTTCCATGTAGGCCCTATGACAGTCTGGCTGTGTTTAGTCTGTCCTTTCCAGATAGCAGCATTAAGACTATAGTTATAGATTATATATAGTATATATATATATATATATATATATATAGTTATAGTTATAGATAGCCAGCATTAAGACTCCATTACATGGATTTTCTGTGCCAAAAGAGATTCTCTCAGAGCTGAGAGGGGCTTTCTGACAATCCCAACTTTAAATCCTCTTTCTCTCCTCGCCATTTATCGGAAAATCCTCCCTCCATCCCCCTCCTCTCCATTCTTACTCTAGGCTTTGCAGTGACACAAATCATTAGGACTGCCCCCTAATGGTCGATGAGAGGAGTCTCTTCATCAGCCAAGTTTTCATTGGTCAGTTAGTCGCAGGAAAAAAATGAAATAGAATAAAAGTCAAACTCTGTGTTGTTTGTGCTGCGCTCACACTGCTTCACATCGCAATTATTTTGGGCATGACAGTGTGTGTGTGCGTGTGCGAGTGTGTGTGTGTGTGTGTGCGTGCGTGCGTGCGTGCGTGCGCGTGTTACTCAGTCTGGTCAGGCAGAGGACGACTGAGGGGTCCTTATTTTCTGTGACTTGAAAACGCTCTTTGGCGATTACCCACTGGTCATTATTTTAGGATTTATTCAGTTATGCATAACCACTATACTAAGCCTAACCAAGCCAGTTAGCTTCTATCGTTAGCCTCCAGTCCCCAATGTAAGCTTACATCTCTATCCCTCGTGCAACTTGATTGTGAGACTATGTGTTTGTATAAGTTAACTCTGTCTAGGCAGAAGTGGGTTTAAAATTATTCATAATTGTATGGTAATCGTATGATAATGTATGTAATGTGTATTTTTTGCCTACCAAAAAAAAACTGTCTAGGCAGGGTAAAGATTGTTTAACTCACGATTCTTTATCTTCTTGTCTTGACATCCCGCTACTTGGTTTGGCGTGGGGCATCCAGCTCTGGAGTGGTACACTGGCTCTGCTCAGTTCCACGGCTCGGCTTTCGGCTTGGACCAATCCAGCTTTGGCCCTGTTGGTTTTACAGTTCAGAGGATGTGTGAGAATCCCAGTGTCACACGATGATGATGATGACGATGATGATGATGATGATGATGATGATGGGTGTTTGCTGGTCTGGCATCCTATTAGCCCCACCCAATCCACCCATTTTGTGTCTAAAAGGCAGGAAGTAAAACAGGTGCAAGCAAGACATTTATTAGGGCCCCAGCACCGGAACACCTAAATGGATGGGAAGTTGGAAACCCTCGTTAGTGTTCTGCTGGCACCTGTTTTACTTCCTTTCTTCTAGACACAAAATGGGTGAATTGGGTGGGAAGTGAAATAGGCTAATTGTTGAAGTCAGTGATTGTCATTGTAGCTCCCAAATAATATCCACTTGCAATTGCATGTATCTTCTCAATTCACACACACAACCAGCTGCTCCATCTCAGACAACAGCAGCTCCGACATGAGCACCATTCTCTGTCTCACCAGCCAGACGACTGCTTTGCCCAGTTTTGACGTGTCAATCAGTCCCAGCTGCGTTCCCTTCTCTGTGTACCCTCTAGTCTATTTGGTTGAGGCCATTTTTATAGACACAAGATAAACTTTACCCCAGATATGTTGGTACTTTGCCTGCAGCTCCCCCTAACGGCAAACCTCCAGTACTACAACAACAAAACGTCATAACACTATCAGTGAGGGAAACAAGGGTGATATTCAATCTAACTATTAAAGGTCCCAATTTGTGCAGCTGTAACCTCTTAAAAACGTGTGTCTCTGGTCCATAAAACATGATTCTGGATTAATTTGTGGAAAATATAGCAACCCCGTTTGTTGTGACGGAGTTGTCACTTCCTCATCTCGTTGCGTCCCAAGAATGGTCTGTTTCTATAATATATTCAGAACTAACAGTTCCCATTGGCCGCTGAGGGAGAGCCCGCCCCAGGCTCCCAGTGGCCAATCAGATTAGCGTCTGTGGACCAGCACGCTAGGTTGTGTCCACAACTAACGCTATCGCTAACTTAACGTTGCTACGCTAAAGAGGACATCTCAAAATGCCTAGACTTACCGAATGCACCTCCGCAGTTGCTGGATCACGTACAGTTGGCGTCACTCCAGCTAGAAGTGTTAATTTTGTGGCTATAGACAAAATGGTGCAGGTAGCTTGTGTGAGAGAGATGCGCGCAGTATGCGTGAGGAAGCTAGTGACGTCCCAATCCCCCTCTGGGCAAACGAAGCGTTTGGGGGTGTGGCTTGGAGGAGACTGCAGGGGGAAGCTGGATAGGGACAAATCCAACTGTGGCAGTTCTGAGCTTGTGACCACTCATTACAAGGAGGGCTGACAGCAGTATATATGCATTTACAAGTAAAAACAGCTTTTGCACGGAATGGGACCTTTAAAGAAATCCTCTCAGACTGATGTCATAATAACCATGATCTTCTGTTCAGGGCGTAGCACAACAGTACGTTTTCTCGCTTTGTACATAACCGACATTGTTTCAAGTATGCGTTCATTGTTTGATGTTACGGACTGCACAAAATAAACATTCAAATCTCAACTTGGGTCAAGTGTTTGATTGGAGCCAATGAGTCAGACAGATAACGTTAGCCTGCTTTAGCCTCTCAGCGGCTAATAATAACTTTTGAGTGTGAGTATGCCTGCCTGTGTGTTTAGTGACGGGTGGGGCCGCGAGTCTTACATTAACGGGTCCACAGCGGGGTTGCACTTTGCAAAACTGGACCTGTGCAGGACTGTGGTGGTGTCCACACAGACAGCGTGGCTACCTTCCAGCAGCCAAGCCGGAGACAGAACCGGGGCTGCCCGCAACCGTGAGCAGCCGGGGGGCAGCCTTACAAATCACCCAGCGACCACATCTGGCACCATCATCACCATCATCACCAGACCCAGAGTTAAAAGAGAGAGAGAGAGAGAGAGAGAGAGAGAGAGAGAGAGAGAGATTGCTTTGGCAATACTATAATTCACTATGGTCATGCCAAAAAAGCCTCTTTGAATTGAATTGAACTGAATTGAATTGAATTAAGCGAGAGAGATTCCTGAGATATCCTAAATCCAATAAGATGGGAACAGGGAAATCCCTCTGTTCCTCTGTCTGTCTGTCTGTCTGTCTGTCTCCACCCTAGGGCCTTCTTTTTCATAGGCAGGGGTTCTTCTTCTTTTTATAATTGAGCAACACATGAATCTTATTATGGCAGGCTACTAGACATACATGTCACTAATGAACTGTTCGCCACATTTAAACAAGTAATATTATGTGATATAACAGTCTGCACAGTTTAAACATTTCACCACATTTCAACCCAATAAATATAATATAATTACTGTAATAATTTAAGGTATGCTGTAGCCTAGGCCTACTGGTAGGCAAATTTCTAACATAGCCTCTATCTTGAAATTAGAATTTTCATCTCCTCCTCAGTTCTTGATTTAGCCTACTTTTTAACCCTCTGAAAATGATGGTGGATCATTCTGGCATTATTAGCCTACACTGTAGTAGGCCCTAACGTAGATTTTAAAAGCCGTTTGCGGGTTCATCTTTTAAGCTAGCATGAAGCTAGTAGGCTAACTCTTGAGATAGCAATGAATCCATTGATACAAACATGTCATGCTAGTTTCCATAATATCGCTGGCTCTAAAGTTGAACTGTCGTCACGGCAAAGTTCATGACATGTCAAACCAAGCCC
>NC_139633.1:1668671-1676171 GCF_964638095.1 Poromitra crassiceps | reverse complement strand
GGCCTCAAAGTCGGACAAATTAATCTAGTTGAAGTTCTGCTTGTCACCCTCTACGTTTATGAGCTTCAAAACTAGATTTACGTTTGAATTTCACACTCATCTTTAATGGCAAAGACAGCTCTATACTCTCTGTTCACCTAATGATGATGACAGCACTATCATTACAATTTGTAGACAGACACCAAGTAGAAACTACGCAGGCGGAACTTGTTTTCAGATGGTAAACAGGAGTACACTTGTATTGTATTGTGATTTATTTTTTAACTCATATGATGCGAGAAGCAGCTGCGGCCCCCAGGTATTTTCACATGATCTAATCTGGCCCCCTTTCAAAAAAAGGCTTGGACGCGCCAGAGCTACGCCAACTTCACATGCCAAGTAGGAAACAGCAAACACACCTTCAAAGTCAAAACGGGAGTGAGGCAAGGATCTGTGATGTCAGCACTACTCTTCAATATGGACGTAGACTGGATGATGTGGAAAAAAACAACTGAAGAAGACCAACCTAGAGGCAACAGATGGACTCTTCTCAACACTTGAAGACCATTATGCAAGAAAAAACATCTCAACACCTTTGTACAACAAGGTCTAAAAATTAACTTGGAGAAAACGGAGGTGATGATGACGCTGAGCACAAAATACACCAAACAAGTTCATTTCGTCTATCTATTATTAACTATTAGAGTTTTCTTATTGAAAGACTGTGTGTTTTTTGTCATACAGTCGAAACTGTCAGGTATGACAAAATACACACAGTCTTTCAATAAGAAAACTCTAATAGTACAAAATACACCACCGATACAAGTACTGTAGATGGAATACACCTACCCACAACAGAAGAGCTCACATATCTTGGAAGCACTGTTAGATATGATGGAGCAACAGGCAGTGACATCAAAAGCCGTCTCAACAAGGCCAGAAACACCTTCAGAATGATAAACAGTGTGTGGAAGTTCCTCCCAGTAACACCAAGCTAAAACTGTAGCAGAGCTGTGTGCTTTCTTCTACGCAAAGAGCCTGAGAAAACTCCTGCGTATCTTCTGGCCTAACACCATCTCCAATCAACAACTACCTGCCCGGACCAATCAGGAGGAGAGCATCGACACCATCATCATCATGAGAAGATGGTGGAGAGATGGATGGGACACATCATGTGAAAAGAACAGGATGACATCACAAGAAGCACCCTGCACTGACTGGACACCAGAGGGAAGGCAGGCGGAAGAGAGGAAGAGCCAAAGAAAGCTGGTGTGGAACAGTGGAGAAGAGAACTGAAAACCCTGAAGCAGACCTGAGGCACCAACCAGAAGTTCACCCAAAATAAAACAGAGGAGTGGAGATCCTCTGTTGCTGCCCTACATGCCAGCAGGCATAAAGGACAGGAAGTAAGTTGACACAGAATGAAAGCCAAACCCCAAACGGCACAAATCCAACATTTTCTCATAAATATCACATTTCTACACAAGCACGCCAGCACGATCAGACTCATTTTGATGAAACACATCACAGATAACGTTTTTTTTTGCATGTTAGATTTGGATTTAGATTATAGTTATGAATATTTTAGGTTGACCCCCCCCCCTGTATGCACGACAGAAGACAATATGAAAGACAAATGACAGCATAGCAATAAGAACGCAACATTCTTACCTCTCAGTTAAGACTGCGGTCCTTTGCCTCCAACTGAGAAAGTGTCTGTTCTGCCTGCTGCACACTGGAGAGCTGATGTCTGCTCTTTGTTTTTCACAGACTATGGAGGTGTGTGTGTGTGTGTGTGTGTGTGTGTGTGTGTGTGTGTGCGCGTGTGTGTGTGTGTGTGTGCGTGCGTGTGCGTGTGTGTGTGTGTGTGTTTAAGGTCTGAAGTTAATAGGCCCCATTATGAGCGAGCTCTAATCAGTAAGAAATGGCAATGTAGCTCAGTGTTTAGTCTGCTGCACACAGACACACGCGCACACACACACACACACACACACAACACACACACACACACACACACACACACATATTCTATATATTCCACATGGTCATTAAGCTGTGTGTGTGTGTGTGTGTGTGTGTGTGTGTGTGCGTGTGCGTGTGTTTGTGGGTGCCACTGATTACTTGGTGCTGGGGCCTCAGAGGCCCACGCAACGCCCCACAGTTATAGGACCTCCAAACACACACACACACACACACACACACACACAGACTGAGGTCATCGGAGAGAGAGAGTGACAGCTTCAGGAAATGAAACACACCTCAGATTACAGCTCGACAACATTAACTAACATTTAAAACATGTGGCTTCACACACCGCCCTCTCTCTCTCCCTCTCTCTCTACCTCCTCTCCCTCTCCCCCTCTCTCTCTCCCTCTCCCCCTCTCTCTCTCTCCTCTCCCCCCTCTCTTTCACCCTCCTCTCTCTTCCTCTGTCTCCCTCTCTCCCTCCCTCTCTCCCTCCCCTATCTCGTTCCCTCTCTCCCAATCTCTCTCCCCCTCTCTCTCTCTCCCTCTCTCTCTCCCCCACCTTCTCTCTCTCTCCATCTCTCTCTCCCTCTCTCCCTCGTCTCCCCCCTCCCTCTCTCTCTCTGAGGTAAAACCTTCAACCTGACACCAGAGTGTTTCCTGACTGAAACCTTTCATTCTTCTAATGTGAACATTTCACACTCAGTTCTTATTAACATTTTTTATTTTGAATAAAAAGGATACAAGACAAAACAACCACATGAAACAAGCGACATCAACAGTGAAAGGAAAGTGAGCTGACAACAGAAACCAAGTTATATGTTACACATAACTGGGGCACGTGACAGTGCCTTTAACGGTCGACCCGGCTCCACTATAATAAACAAGAGCAGATAGAAAGAAAAAACTCTCTTTCTCTCTCACACAGAAACACACACACAAACGATAAAACAGACTAAATGAACAGAGTATAGTATACAGGGTCAAGTACAAAGGTAAAAGTGTCTCAGTCAGAATCTCTAGATATGAACACAGGGGTGACCATATTCTCTGAAAAGTGATCAGATTTCTGATGTAGGTCATAAGTCAGTTTTTCTAGAGGTAAGAATATTGAGACCTGTGACAGCCACATGTTTACAGAGGGTACTTGAGGAGTAGACCATAATACAGTTTTTCCTGGTTGTTTAAACATATTCCCTGATTCACTACCTCACTCCCTCAAAATCCTAAACACAAATCTCAGGACTCAAGCACAAAATGCTAAATCCTACACTTCCTTTGCACAAGCACACTTTGCTCTCAAAACTCAAGCACAAAATGCTAAATCCTACACTTCCTTTGCACAAGCACACTTTGCCCTCAAAACTCAAGCACAAAATGCTAAATCCTACACTTCCTTTGCACAAGCACACTTTGCCCTCAAAACTCAAGCACAAAATGCTAAATCCTATACTTGCTTTGCACAAGCACACTTTGCCCTCAAAACTCAAGCACAAAATGCTAAATCCTATACTTCCATGGCACAAGCACACTTTGCTCTCAAAACTCAAACACATACATCATACGAGTAGACATTCCAAGCACTCATTGAACACTGATGTGCAAAATGGAAAACACTATAGTATGAATGGAAAACACTTTATGAATGATCAGGAGAATTATACCTTTGCATGTTCATGTTGTAGGCTAGCATTTTCTCCTTTCGTAAAATACCCAAATATAAAGCAACAGAAATGTAGTAAAAAAGAAAATATTATACTGTATCTCAGACCCAACAGCAAACTGAATGGAATGCAATACAAATACATCCTTCCCCAATTGCTAAAACACAAAACACGAGTGTTTTGTGCTTAGATTTTTGGGGAAACAGACACCATTGAACACTGATGTGCAAAATGGAAAACACTATATATGAATGGAAAACACTGTAGGAATGCCTTAGCAGTGGAATCAGGACTTTGCATGTTCAGTGTTTCACCTGTTGGATGTGAAATATCGACATATATTGTTGTATTGATGATTGCAAATTGCACAACAGCCTTTGGAGTTTAGGAATGTGATTGGCAGTGTGTTCTGAGTGAACATCAGGAGTGGAAAATCAGGAAGAGTGTGCAAGATATGGAGAATTGTGTTTAGTGAGCTGAAAGATGTGTGGTATGGAATGGGAAGATGTGTCTAAAGCAGGAAAATGTGTGGTATGGAATGGGAAGATGAGTCTAAAGCAGGAAATGTGTGGTATGGAATGGGAAGATGAGTCTAAAGCAGGAAAATGTGCTTGGAGTTTAGCAGAATTGGTTTAGCAGTTGGTAAATGAGTTAGAGATTGTGCACATTGTGTCTGATGTTCCCAAAAATCTGTTTAAACAACCAGGAAAAACTGTACAGTAATAATAATAATTTTTTGCTACTTTTTCCAAGTTCAAAGATTAAACCTGTGTTTTGTTTAAGTTTGTGCCAATCATCCAGGTTGCCCCTCTCTCCTTTCCACTTGGCTTGCTTTGTCTAAACGGCAAAAACGCATCATCTTACAGTAACAAGTCATTTAGTCTATTCTTGGGTCCTAGAATCGTAATTTTCTTCAACCTGACACCAGAAATGTGTCTGGGTGAGAACCAGGGGTGTTTCTAGGGAGTGGCCAGTAGGGCATTCACAGACTAGTCGACTAGTCGACTAGTCGACTAGTAAAACCACTAGTCGACACTGTGCTTAGTAGTCGACTAGTCGTTTTAGCAAAAAAAAAAAAAAAAAAAAAAAAAAATTTTTTTTTTTTTTTTTATCTTTAAGAAAGAACATACATGGACTATCATATCCCATATCCCCCACAAAGAACATCAAAACACAACAAAACAAAACAAGAAAACTGCATAAGATACACAATAATCCAAGAACAAACAAGACTATTGGACAAACAACCAAACAAAAACAATGCATTCAAAGTAAATACATAGATCTTGCCCTGTTGGCAGCTAGGAAATGCATAGCTTTAAATTGGAAACCATCCAATCCCCCAGCTGTAGTTCACTGGTGGAATGAACTCTCAAGCTACCATACGTTGGATAACATTTACTACAAGAGCAAAGGCAGATTCTTAGACATCCCCAAAATATGGCAACCACATACAGAGTTTGACTTTAAGAACTTTTTACCCCAGTGTCATTAGGCTTATCAGGATAGGAGCTGAATGCATTGTTTTTGTTTGGTTGTTTGTCCAATAGTCTTGTTTGTTCTTGGATTATTGTGTATCTTATGCAGTTTTCTTGTTTTGTTTTGTTGTGTTTTGATGTTCTTTGTGGGGGATATGGGATATGATAGTCCATGTATTGTATGTCGTGTAAATACCTCATGTTCTTTCTTAACTCATTGAGTGCCAAGGACGGACATGTTCGTCATTTCAATTAGTAACGTAGAGTGCCAAGGACGGACATGTTCGTCAATTGCGTTTTTTGACGGTGGGGCGTCGATCAAAGCCTTCTGCCTCTGATGTACAAATATTATAGCTATTGGATGTGTCTAACCTATTTTACAGAACCCTTAGGTGGCGACAGTGCTCTCCACATAACAGAAAGGCAAGGAAAAAACAAAGAAGAAGTCGTTATGGAAACGGAAATCGCATCGCATCCGTATGCATCGATATGCTGAAGCACGTTACTGCAGCTGTGCCTGCAGCAGCCAATCTGCTCCCACAATTGAGCCGCTCCGTGTCGGTTGCGACAGCAAATCCGCACATCCACACCGTGGAGTTGTTATTATTCAACTGGAAGCATCGTTGCCGGTGACAAACACACGCGGAACGCTGTAAAAAAGCAGGATGTCTAGCACCCTTCACTGTGCGCACAGCAAACTCAGCAGAGAGCCACCACAGACAGGAGGAGGAGTGTGCAGTTGAGGCGAGGCGGGGCGGGGCGGGGGGGGGGGGGGGGGGGGAGGGGGCACGCAGAGCAGCACACACACAACACCCAGACAGACCCAGGCAGCAGGACAGGATTGACAAACGCAAGCCAGAATATCCGATGCCCACCAGCAGCAAATGAAGACCAGCAAGAAGCTGCAACCAGCAGCGCACGCAGGGGCCAGCGCTGCTGGTTGTAGCTAAAAAATATTATTCTGCCAAACAGAATTCCCTGGCCTTCACTGTTTTATTGAAGGAAATTATTTTTGAGGTGTGACTACATTAGAAAAGATTAGCTTCAGAGTCAGTGATGTGCTTGAAATGTTTAATTTCACAAAAGGCCAATTATCTCAGCTTCTAGAAAAAAATTGCTGTTTCTGGATGAATCAAGCTATCTTCTCCGGCTCATAACTAAAGAACGGAAAATGGGATCAATAAACTTTTTTTTGCAGATGATAGAATAGAGTCTCATCGTTCTTTGTGCGTGTTCAGTGTTTACATAGTAATATCACACAATATTCTGTGGGCCTCGAGAAATCACTGAAAACGCTCTGAAACTCTGGCACTGGGAGCATCCGTCCTCCAAAAGTGGCTGGCACTCAATGAGTTAAAGATTAAAAAAAAATTTTTTTTTTTTTTTTTTTTTTTTTTTTTTAATTAAAAATAAATTAAAAACGGTTAGTCGACTAGTCGACTACCTTTAGGGACGACTAGTCGACTAGTAAAATTCACTAGTCGTGAATGCCCTAGTGGCCAGTGGTGCCACCAAATCTAATTGGTGCCACCTCAAAATGGGTGCTGGCATCTGTGCCTGACATTACTGTCTTTCAGAGGCTGTATAGCAAGCTAATTTTTGACGCTAGACTGAAGATACTGATATCATATTAAACTAGAAGATCTAAGGCATCCAATGCTATACCAAGCCTGCCATTCTAGCTCGTTGGGAAGGTGGCTAAATAACGCTCCAGAGTTAGGCTAGATTTTGGTCAGGGAAAACCTTTCTATATCCTTCCTAAATGGCGCACTCATGCAGTACCACCATGTGCCCTGTGCACCTGGGCCCCTCCCCCGAGTCAAAATGGCCCGGACACGCCCCTGGTGAGAACATTTCACTTGTCTCTAATGCAAATCAATTGTTTCTAGAATTTGGGCTTGGCTCAAAGCCAACATGCTTGTTTGTCTCTACATGCAGATTTAGATTGGGATAATATTCGAGATCCTCGTTGGCACGTTTTGCAGCGACACCAGAGACATTTAATATAGAGACACCCCAACTTTCAGTCACTTCCTGCATCTGTGGCACAGAGGTTTCGCCACTGCCACGCCCACTTAAGGGGCGTTCACACCGAGATATTTATTTTTCACTCTGTCGCTCAAGTCAACCCTTTGGAATCGCTCTGTCGCTCTGTTTAAATCGCTCATCAACAGGCACACGAAATGACGGACATGTGGGGGATATAACGTTACGCAATGTCATGCTGTTTGTCCACTACGAGCCACCGTCATTGTTTACAAGCTAAGCCTATCAGCGTGCTCCTAATGCGAGCTGCATACCGGTAGTACAGACTTCACTTCATGTCAGCTGTCAGCCTGTCAATGTGGTTTGTTGCCACACAATAAACCAGCGGTTTGTTCCAAGCCAGTGTGATCCTTGACTCACTCTCACACG
>NC_139633.1:1571171-1663671 GCF_964638095.1 Poromitra crassiceps | reverse complement strand
CACTACCATTGCTCACCGTTATATGTGTAGCACTGATTCGCTACATACTCCCCGCCCAACAATAAGTCAACGCCCACGTTGACACCACACCCACACATCCCCTTGTACCAAACACATTCCAGCATCTTTTTTTCGTTAACTCATTGAGTGCCATGGACGAACATGTTCGTCATTTCGTTTAGTAACGTAGAGTGCCAAGGACGAGTATGTTTGTCAATTGCGTTTTTTGACGGGGGGATGTCGATCTAAGCCTCTTACATCGCCTCTTACAATATGGGAGCTATTGAATGTGTCTAACCTATTTTACAGAACCCTTAGGTGGCGACAGTGCTCTCCAGATAACAGAAAGGCGAGGAAAAAACAAAGAAGAAGTCGTTGGGGAAACGGAAATCGCATCGCATCGGTATGCATCGATATGCATGAAGCTCGTTAGCTGTGCCTGCAGCAGCCAATCTGCTGTCACAATTGAGCCCCTCCGTGTCCGTTGCGCCCATCCGCATGATCAGCCGTGGAGTTGTTATTATTCTCAACTGGAAGCATAGGAGCCGGTGACAAACACACGCGGAACGCTGTAAAAAAGCTGGATGTAGCGCACCGGCCGCACCCTTCACTGTGCACAGCAGCAGAAAGCCACCAGAGACACTCCCACTACGAGGGGTTTGCAGTTGAGGCGGGGGGGGGGGGGGCACGCAGAGCAGCACACAACACCCAGACAGACCCAGACAGCAGGACAGGATTGGCAAACGCAAGCCAGAATATCCGATGCCCACCAGCAGCAAATCAAGACCAGCAAGAAGCTGCAACCAGCAGCGCACGCAGGGGCCAGCGCTGCTGGTTGCAGCTAAAAAATATTATTCTGCCAAACAAAATTCCCTGGCCTTCACTGTTTTATTGAAGGAAATTATTTTTGAGGTGTGACTACATTAGAAAATATTAGCTTCAGAGTCAGTGATGTGCTTGAAATGTTTAATTTCACAAAAGGCTCATTATCTCAGCTTCATAACTAAAGAACGGAAAATGGGATCAATAAACTTTTTTTTGCAGATGATAGAAGAGTGTCTCCTCGTTCTTTCTCCGTGTTCGGTGTTTACATAGTAATATCACACAATATTCTGTGGGCCTCGAGAAATCACTGAAAACGCTCTCAAACTCTGGCACTGGGAGCGTCCGTTCTCCAAAAGTGGCTGGCACTCAATGAGTTAATAGACTGTATTCCTTTGTCCTACCTTTCCTGTCTTCTCAGCCTTACAGTATAGGGAGATGCTGCTTTATCTTCAAAATAATCATGTCAATCTACAATAGGCTATCGGGAAAAAATTCAGAGGTGTCGGACGCGATGCGAATGAGGTGCCAAAAAGGTACATTCACACTTCAAGTTTGATACTCTTTGATTAAATGGTGATAAGAACATAGCCTAATTGACACACATAATTAGTGAGTGCAGACAGAGAGAATTTTTAATGGCAGAAATCAGTAACGACAGAATCCATGGTTAATCACAGACACTGTGATTTATCAGCATTTATCAGCGAGAGGGGGGGAGAGGCACAACGCTGACTGAAGTGAATAGGCCTTGATTAATAGGCTACATGATGTTTCAGGTGCAATATTATAATACACACATGACATGACAGTATCATGTTGCAAAGGTATCCCACACAGACGTAGTGATGCAAAAAAAATAATGTTCAAAAGTAAAGACAATTTACGCAAATAATCTACGCAAACCCTGACCCATCTTTAAGTCCAGCGCCCCCAGTTGCTTAGTGGCGAAGAGAAGTCACGGAGAAGTGCACACATACAGTAAGCACCTTATCCCACACAAATTATTTCCAAAGCCGAAATGCCAGACCGCCGTCCAACTGAAGTGACAAGCAGTCACAACAGTGTTGTGACAAGCGGAGATAATGGCTGTTTGCAGTGAATGAGTTTGGAAAAATATGTAGACCTAACTTAATGGCCTGTATTTCATTGTAAAAAAATGTTTTGAATGATCTCTCTCCTGTGTCATTAAAGCATGTTTTCCCAGTGCACCTCCCTGCCTCAAGTCATTGGAAATGTTTAGAACATTGGAAAAATCATAGTCTATCCGCCAACAATGGAATTTTAATGTCTGTGATTAATTATTTAAATGTGGTCATTTACGACATTTATTTATTTATTTCTATATGCATAGTTCATTTGCAAAAACAGCCAAATAGACAACACATGCTGATACGCCATACCATATCAAAGTGAAAATGATTAGGTGAAAGTTGATAAACGAACCCACCATATATTGTTTTCATTGTAGCTTTCCTGTGTTCTTGGACTTAGCCTATAGGGAAATGCTGCTTTATCTTCAAAACTGCATAATAATGTTAATGGAATGAAAAGAAAAAATCTAGGCTACAATAGGCTGTCATAACATGTTGGTGTTATGAACACGATCACGATGGGATGTGAGTGCCAAAATGCGACATTTACACTTCAAGTTGTACTCTTTGATTGAATGGTGATAAGAACATAATTAACACACATAATTAGCAAGCAGATTGGAGAGAATTTTTAATGGCAGAAATCGGTTAGAATTAAGTAGAGAATCCATGGTGACAGGCTGCCTGTGTGTGTGTGCGCATTTGGCACAGTGGCGAGATGAGGGGATGAAAGGCACACAGCGCGCAGCGGTGTGCCTCGGCACTGCTGACTGAAGTGAATACAGTGAGTAATACATGTTTCAGGTGCAATGTTATAATACACATAACATTCTCGCACCAAATCCCCCTTTTTTCCCCTCCATCTCTGAATCGAACAGGTTTTATTTCCCTCTGTTGCGCTAGTCATGCATTTACTGTAGCCACCAACATGTTGCGACTCTTTTTATTTTGAATTGATAATCAGGCTCGTTTATATGCGCTGTAACTTCATGTTGTGATTTGCATTGACCATTGGTTGGATTTGAGTATGCAGGGGACAGGATATGAGCCAGATCCTGTGCGTAATCACTGTGGCAGCTGCTGGTAATGGGGAAATGCGTTCAGGTGTGCGCGCCGTCACTGATAGGTTAGTCATTCTTTTCAACACAGTCCTAGGAATCCTTAGTAGGGATTCTACGCAAGGATTGATAGATGAGACCCCTTATCAATCCTGGCATAGAATCCCTACTAAAACCATGACTAACCTGTCCAGTGACTATCTACTCGATCCAATCCGTGTTTCACCACCCAGTATCGTATTGTTAAGGTATCCCACACAGACGTATAGATGTAAACAACAAAACTGTTTAAAAGTAAACAAGACAATTTACGTAAATAATCTACGCAAACCTTGACCCATCTTTAAGTCCAGCGCCCCCAGTTGCTTAGTGGCGAAGGCTGAGAAGTGCACACATACGCACCTTATCCCCCACAAATTATTTCCAACGCCGAAATGCCTGACCGTCCAATTTAAGTGCGCGGTCTCCCTTTGTTGTGACAAGCAGAGATAATGGTTGGTAACTTATTTGCAGTGAATGCGTTTGGAAAAGTAGGCCTAACCTATCATAATGGGCCTGTATTTTGTTGTAAAAAAAATGTTTTGAATGATCGCTCCTGTATTAATAAAGTCTGTTTTTCCTCAAGTCATTGGAAATGTTTAGAACATTGGGAAAATCATAGTCTACCAGCCACACTGGAATTTTAATGTCTGTGATTAATTATTTAACTGTGGTCATGAATGGGCTGTTAATGGTCATTTACGGTATTTATTTATTTCTACATGTGTCACAACTAACAGAAGAACCCAAACCAGACACGGACACAAGTTTAGATGCCAAAACTGAGATTGTCTTTTAATAAGGTTTTCAAAAGCCAAAAATTAGGCACGAGGCCAAAAGGTAAAGTCAGTGGTGTGCATAACGACGCAACAGCGGTGTCCTGACGAGGCGTGAGTAAGTAGAGCACAGGTTCCCCTGAGGCACAGGCGGGCAGCAGACAGATGAGTGACAGGCACTTCCAGGCAGACTGGCAGAGAGAGAGAGAGAGCGAGAGATCAGCAAAAGTTGAAAAAACACAGGAGCTTACAAAACAACAAAAAACCGCACTGACCTATAAGTTAGTGGCGAGATGGCGGCGCACACTAACAGACAATAACCGAGCAAAGAACAGGAGTCCCAGCACAGCATATATAGGTGCCTGATTGTGGGCGGTTCTGCCTGATTGCTCATGCACCACACCTGGCCTCTCAGAAACCCAGCCTAATCACACCACACATACACACAGGGCAAAAAAAAGGAACAGAGTAAAGGCCGTTTCACACCGGTGCGGATTTTCGCGCGAATATTCGGCACGGAGATTTGCAACAAAATGTTTTAATGAGTTGCAATTGAACCTTGCACACCGAGGCGGAACATTCGTGCGGGGGTTTATTTTTCCGGACGGACTTTGACTTTGGCGGACTTTCGGATGCGGCAAGATACGTTTGACCAATGAAATCCTTTATTTACAACTGACGTCACATTGTAGTATGGAGCTGCGCTGCTGTTTGGCATGGTGATGATTCAATTTGTGTTCATAGCCTACTGTAACGTTACAGGCTATCTATAGCCTTCCTAGCGTGAACGGGGTCATCCCTATGTTCCCCGGGTCCTATGTTCCCCGGGTCCTATGTTCCCCGTTTTTGTGGGACCGGGGAACATAGAACCCTTTCTATGAAAAAGGGTCCTATGTTCCCCGCTTTTCCCAAATAGGGTCCTATGTTCCCCGCTATGTTCCCTGGTCCGATGTGTCTCCCGAAATGCCAAAAACAGCCTACCTCATATGATCGCGTGATTCAATCAATGCATATGGGCGCAGACAACACTCTCCGTAACATTTGGAAAGGGCCTGCCGACTAGGTCATTTTTTCCCCCCATCATGTCTGAGTTCTGTCTCGGGGATTACCAGGCCTTTTTTAAATATTATGTGAGTGTTGTCTGCGCCTTCATCCCTATTACGACATGCCTCTATGGGGCGGAGCACATGAGCGGGCCTTTAAACCCAATAAAGCTTGACATTGTATGCTTTAACATAGCCTACATGCCCGCAACAGCGGGGCTTACAAGCATTAACACATGTAGGCTAAGAGGAGAAAAATACTATTTCTTAGAATAATTAGAATTTAGTGTTTTTTTTTGTTTTTATTGCTTTATTGTTTTTAGTCCTCCTCGGCCCCTATTCTCCCACAGGCCTTCGGCGCTAAAAAACGTGCCTTGCGCCTGCCTCCGGAAGATATCAACATGGCTTTAGGCTGGTAAATGTTGTCACCGACATGTTTACATGTTTGTCACCGACTCTGAATGAAGACTGTTCTATGTGAATATTTGCACTGATTAGCTCTACTACATCTGCTGTTCTGACAGGAGCTCCATTCCACAATGGCTTGATCCCATCAGTGCACAAAGCACGTGTCCAACAAATTAGCCTGCAGTCATTACGCACACCGGACACTGCTGATTACTCTGTACTGAATACACATTTATTGATAGGTTCTAATGATAGTGTGGTAGTCTCCCGCTAGCCTATATGATTATCGATTGTTATTGGATTAGTATGGTATTATTCCTATAATTAAACAAAGGGAATAAATGAAGAGTTAATTGGATTACTTACCGCCCACCTGTGGTCCCCCAAAACCCCCCACCATCTCCGGGGGGATGCTGGCTGCGGTGACCTCCTCACTGGGGCTCAGCTCAGTGTCGGGGTCATCTTGAGGGGGGCCCCCGCCGGTCTGGCTCTGGGCCCGGCGAGAGGCTGCCAGCTTTTCTTTAGCTCGGCCAGCTGGGACCTTTTGAGGGCGATTCCTTCCCTGAAATCGTCCAGCTGGCCATTTATATCGATGGTGTCCCTCGCACTTTTCTCCACCGGCGTACGGAACAAGCTCATAGCTGCAGAGAAACACACAACAGATTACACATACACAGCTGTCCCACAGAGCAGACGCACTGGAGAGCAACACACAACAGATCACTCTCACACACACACACACACACATAGATAGAGGATAGAGGGAGGATTTAGTGTTTGCGTACACTCTGGCATTTTTAGGCAATGTTTGAATGTTGGAGAATTAATTTGATACATACATACCTCCTGTAATCCATGTGCATTCAAGACTTGGCGACGAGTTATTTTATTGTTTGGGATTTCCAGGGAAGTGCAGACCTGTCCCCAGAAGCCCTGTGCTTGAGAAACATCCTGCTCAAATAGCACACTTGAGACAGAGCTTGTGACACGACCACTCTGCAGAAGTTGTCCTGCTATCTGTTGAATTTGTTTTTTTTCAATTTGTTTGGTTTTGTTCTATGAGGAAAAGTTAAAAGAACATCGTTGGACATTTATCCCAACATGATATGTTGATAGGTTGAATGATTAACTTACTCACCCCAAACAACTTGAACGTGCACTTTCTGTAGAAAAACAATGCAATTTAAAACGTGCATTTTTTAATCCATTTTCATATTCTTGCTTATTCATTTTCATATTATTTGTCCTTTGCATAATTCGTTTTCGCCTTTACTTTACCATTAGACAACTGTTTTACTTAAAGCACAATTGTGCCACACTGTATACAGTTTAATTAAGTAGGCTACTAACTTGCACAATAAATAATTAAATAAATAATTTGCTATAGACTACATGTCAAAAATATGCGTGTTCAGGGACGCATGAAGCTGGGCGGGAGGAGAACAATGACGCGATGAAGGTTGGAGTAGTAGTACCGGCAAGAATTTCAATCCACTTTCACCCCTCCATATCACCATTGTGGACCACTCAACTTCAACTATAGATGGAGCTCCAAGTCAAATCAAATGACATCTGATGTTTCTCTATGGCCGAATTGTCCAATCATCAATTGTGGAAGTTAAAACATGATATAGGTTGATACATAATAAACTGTGGGACCTTAAATAAACCACTAAGGTATCTGCAGTACCTGTTCGACACAGGTGACCACCTCATAGGTGAGGTTGGTGACCGTCAGCTCGTTGTTGGCCAACATCCGGATCTTGTGCTCCGGCCTTTCGTTGGCCTTGCCGGTGTACAGGAGGTCCCGCAGCGTCTCATTATAGATCTCCACAAAGCTGGCTGTCATGGTGAACTGAGGTCAAATAGAGACAATGGTCAGACAGCAATAGAATGCTTATTTTTTACGTGCCAATTTCATAAAGTTAATAGACTAAGTTTTAAACACACTTGACAAAGGTCCAGGGGGACCGAAACGTTGTGTATGATCAATAAATGGTGATGCTGAGCAAGAGCAGTGTGCGGGATCTTCTTCCTTCAAGACGCAACAGAGATCACTGAACATGAAAAATATGGGACTTGCATAGGTCCACAAGACTGTTTAGCCGTCTCCCCCCCCCCCCAGTGTGAAATGCAAGCAAAGCAAAGAGGAAGAGACACGCCATCAAAAAACGATTCTGATTTATTTTGCACATATATCACACATATCCAAAAACTGTAAATAGTTTTGCAGACATTCATTTAGTTTGACAGTTATTGATAGTCGATTTGAGTTAAGTTGTGGACCAGTGATGTCATTCATGCACAAATGACATCTCTGGTCCACAACCTAACTCATAATGTAAAGACATTAAAAACTTGCCCAGTATCTGCAAACACCCACTTCTGTCAACCTACTTCCCCATAGCACACATTAATACCAACCAACCTGCCAGCCCTGCTCTGCCAGTTTCTCTGAGGCCTGGAAGATCTGCATCATGGCTCTGGGAATGACCCCTCTGTCCTCATCCCCATCGCCTCCTTCCATAGTGAAGGTCTTGCCGCTTCCCGTCTGGCCATAAGTGAAGCAGCAGACGTTGTAGCCGTCCAGTGCCGACTGCACCAGCTGGGAGATCTCCTGGAACACCTGAGAACACAGCACAGCAGTGAAAACACCACGTTGGAAGTTTTAACGCTGAAAGACAGTTTGCCTACGCTGCTGCCCCCTGTGGCAGGTAACAAGTCATCGTTGAGCGGTCTCGAAAAAGAGAAAGGTTGACACGGAATGCAGGCAGTTTCAAGAGAAATGAAAAGAGCAGTATTTATTTTGTGAAGTAAATGGGTAAATGAGTCGAATTGATTTTAGTAAAAAAAAAAATCCGGCCCCCATGAGGTCTCAGTTGAACAAATCCGGCCCTCTACCTAATATGAGTCTGACACCCCTGCTGTACATCCTAAGGGATTAAACAGAAGGTGAGGTCACCTAGCCACCCAGGGGGTAACGGATGGCCCATGCATCGCACCCCGGCTTTGCCGGGGTGCAAAAAACCCTAACCCCTAACTAGCTAGTGCCTCTTGCCGCCTGGATTGCTAGGCCCTTACCTTCATTTCACCCTAGACATGTGTCTTAATACAGTGACTGATACAACACAACAGTGGATTAAAATTCTCAAACATAATAAGGACTCATGATGGATCACTCAGGAGGAAAGAGCAACAGTGAGAGAAACACAGACTACATTACAATAGACCCCTTATACGCCTACGTCACAATGACAACAAAGCAAGCTGCGCGCGCAACGTGTAGGCAGAAAGCAGTAAGCTTTGCATAGACAGACAGCGAAAACTCTGTCAAAGCCCCGCTGTCAGGACTGCTCTATGCCCATCTGCAACACACAGTTATATTTTAGTTTTAAAATGCAGTTCTCGGCTTACTACCACAGCTTATCGCCTGGTGATAAGCAATGTTATGCATCGAAATTAACGTTGTTTAATGGGACATGTCTTACAGACCCATACGCACTGGCGCTGTCAATTGGCCAAGCCTAGTGGCCGGCAATACATATCGTGCATTCCTTTATAACTGGGGATAGCGTAGATAATTATTCTGTAACTTGCAAAGATATATTGTTATGTTGATAATGCACACAATTCAATGACATTATGTAACGTTACTTGGTCGTTAACTAACCGAGCGATGTGGCTGAGCAGCCAGCTACAGGCAGCTTACCTGATTATGAGAGCACAAAGTCGGGCATTTTTAATGATGTCCTCGTTCCAATCAGTTCAACTTAATAATGACATTATTTAACGTTACTTGGTCGTTAACTAACCTAGCGATGTGGCTGAGCAGCCTAGTTTCAGTTTAGGCAGCTTACCTGATTATGAAGAGCACTGCAAAGTCGGGCATTTTTAACGATTTCCTCTTTCGGCTTGCAACCAAAGACACCTACGGTTAGCCTCGCACACACGCAATAGAACACAACACAACACAGTCTGTTACACTATCAACAAAGCAAGGAGTAAAGTTTTACCGAATCCCGTCAACTCATACTGCTTTTAATGCTAACCGTAGGTGTCTTTGGTTGCAAGCCGAAAGAGGAAATCGTTAAAAATGCCCGACTTTGCAGTGCTCTTCATAATCAGGTAAGCTGCCTGAACTGAAACTGTAGGCTGCTCAGCCACATCGCTAGGTTAGTTAACGACCAAGTAACGTTAAATAATGTCATTATTAAGTTGAACTGATTGGAACGAGGACATCATTAAAAATGCCCGACTTTGTAGTGCTCTTCATAATCAGGTAAGCTGCCTGTAGCTGTAGGCTGCTCAGCCACATCGCTCGGTTAGTTAACGACCAAGTAACGTTACATAATGTCATTGAATTGTGTGCATTATCAACATAACAATATATCTTTGCAAGTTACAGAATAATTATCTACGCTATCCCCAGTTATAAAGGAATGCACGATATGTATTGCCGGCCACTAGGCTTGGCCAATTGACAGCGCCAGTGCGTATGGGTCTGTAAGACATGTCCCATTAACCCTTGTGTGGTGTTCGGGTCTGTGGGACCCGTTTTCATTTTTTATTAAAAGAAAAATGATACAATTAATTAATTTTTCAAACTGAGACTCACTGACTTTGGCTCATTTTCTGTGAAGAACATATATCAGAATACATATTTAATGACCACACACCATACACCCCCCCTACACATTTCTATTACATATAAGATGTCCGGGTCCACTGGACCCGGACATCTTATATGTATGAATTAACCATTCTGTATTTTCTTGCGCTGCATGCCTTCATTGCTTTGTGTGGCTCTGCATCTCAAGATGGCGGAAAGATTCTCTGCTCAGAGGGCCTTAGAGATCATTTTTGAAGAGAGAGAAGCTTTTTTCCTTTTTTCCCATTTTATCATAAAAAACGGATAGCACTTTGATAAATGTGATCTAACAGAGGTAAATGATCAATATTAACCATATGCTCTCTTCATTGCTAGTAATTGGGATAAATTAAACATCTGGTAAGTATCTTTACATAAATTGTTATGGCTGTATTGATTTAAAAACCCAATAATGCGGCGGGTCCACCAGACCCGCAAACATTGGCTGAGTAACAAAAACATGAACACCACACAAGGGTTAAACAACGTTAATTTCGATGCATAACATTGCTTATCACCAGGCGATAAGCTGTGGTAGTAAGCCGAGAACTGCATTTTAAAACTAAAATATAACTGTGTGTTGCAGATGGGCATAGAGCAGTCCTGACAGCGGGGCTTTGACAGAGTTTTCGCTGTCTGTCTATGCAAAGCTTACTGCTTTCTGCCTACACGTTGCGCGCGCAGCTCAATGTTGACAAGCTGTATAAGGGGTCTATAGACTCAAGACTACAAGAAGGTGGCAATTACACACCCATTTGAAGGCCCTACTTGTAAAACACAAAAGGCCGCCTCACAAGATGTGACTACAAATCCTTATAGAAGGCCCAAAATTAACCATAACCTGACTCTAAACCTAATGTACACTGCATAGACGTAACCACAGTACCCGGCCCTGAATCTAATCTAAACTAACCTAAACCTAACCACTATATTTGACCCTAAAACTAGTCTACACTAACACTAACCAAGCCTAATTGTAGTATACTTACCTAACCCTAACCCATAGTAACACTTACCTAAGCCTAACCCTAGTAAACTTACCTAAACCTAACCAAGTAACACTTACTTCCTAAGCCTAACCATAGTATATGGCCCTAAACCTAAATTACACTAGCCTACCTAAACCTAAGAATAACCTACCCACAGTACTTGACCCTAAAACCTAATCTCACTTATCAATGCCTAAACCTGAAACTCAGGATCGAACACCTAACCCTAACCATTATATTAAAATCATAACCCCACACCCAACCCTTTACTCTAACCCTAACCCCACCCAACCCCTAAACACCCTAACCCTAAGGTCTACCCTAACCCTACCCCTACCCTAATTCTAACCCTAACCCCAAGGCCCTATCCTAACCCTAATCTCACCCAACCTCTCATCCTAACTCTAAGGCCCGGTTCAAAACCTTAACTCTAACCTTTGACCTGTAGTTATAAAAATTGGCCTTTATAATCTAGGAGGATAAATTGTAGTATGATCACATTAAAAGATGCAATATAGAGGTGGAATATATCATTGGAACAGGGTTGATAAGACAAACAGTCACTATTTATAATATTAAAACACAATTTACAGTAAAATAGGGGATTGGGACAACTTTCGCAGTTCGGTAACCTGAGTTACACTGCATATAGTAACCTAAAACGCCACAAAGGCATTCTAAATAAAACTATAAAATATAAGGAACATCTCCATTCAGTAATCTAATCCTAAAAGTAATTTTACAAGGGAGTAAAGGCCACTGGAACAAAGACTATGGTGTAGGGACTGTCCAACAACAACATTGCAGGTGATATCCCTTGCAATCACATTAAACTATGAAGGCCAAACGTGTTAAAAATAACTTAACCATGATAAATCATTCATTATAGTAAGTGAAGCATATGTTGTGACAGAGACAGTCACCAGTCAAAGAGAAAATCATCCAAAGTACAAGTATAGTTGCATTTTGCAAGGAGAACCTACTGCAAAAACATCCATTTCTAAAAGCCATCATACTTCTAAAAATATTCTGACCATGGTAATTTACTCACTATACTAAATAGAAATTATGCTGGGACAAAGGTTATCACTAATCTAGTAGAAATATTATTAAAATACAAAACAGCCTAATTTTGCAGTAGGTACCCCCTGCAAAAACACTAAAAAGGAAGAGCCACCTTGCCATTAAAAATAATTTAACTACGGAAATTCATTTATTATACTAAGTAAAGACCATATTGTGACGGGGGTAATGATAGAAAACATCATTTCAAATTGAGAAATATAATGTTTCTTCCTTGGAGGTCACAGTGGGGGGAGGACTTCCTCTCTGCAAGGAAAGGCCATGGAGAGGTTAATGTTCCGCCAGGATGTCAGATAATGGGTTCAACAGATGGTTTGGTTCTGGTTATCAGTAAGACTCCTTTTAAACTGTTATCTAAGGATGGTCTGTTAACCTTTAATGGATATATGGTCTCTGCTCAGTCAATTTGGGGACAAGTCTGGAAAAGATTACAGGTTTATGGTGACTTTCTAAGACAAATGGCTATGAGAACATTAACAAAAGTGGGGGGACATTCCACGAGGACAAGGTGCCCGCAGCATGCAGGCAGAATCATTGTGAGAAGGTTCACAGTACTATATATTTTTAAGAAACTAGTGAGTGATGTTTTTCTTTGATGCTTGATTATTATTGCTCATTATTCAATCTTCTTGTTGCTTTTTGATATTACGTTTATAGTGTTCACTTAATGGCAAGTATTTATCATTTAACTTGTATTAGAATACTATTCAGTTTACTTATAGAATAGTACTAATTTTTACTAATTACTTTTTATATTGTATGTGGATTGATGCATATTGTGACTATATATCTTACAGATTGACTGAGTGGATTTGATATTTTATGAAATAAAGTTGGGATTATAAACTCGATGCCCACAGAGAAGGAGAGGACTTATTTTAAGGCTTTGGTGTGAGAAGAAGGGCCCCAGGATTCGAATCTCATTGGGCCAAGGCTTTGGTCTCGGGGAATGAACACATTAAAATTGTGATTATGAATTAACCAAATACATGTATGATTAAAAACTTCTTTTTCAGGTCAGTTGAAAGGATTTCTTAGTTACTTTTCTTTTCATTTTAATTTTAAATCCAGCTATTTAATAAACTGCTATGCTTGACTGCTTGCTTGTAAAAATTAAGAAACCATTTGGATTGCATCCGTGGATTTCTGATCCAAATTGGGTTTTACCTAGACGGGCCTAAATGGGGTGAGATTAGCTCATGACAGCGTTTTTACTTAACCTCTATGGTTGAGAGATTTCCGTCTGCTCACCGATTCTGTGACAATTGGATCTTTATTGCAATGTTGTAAGCTTTTGCTATGTATAACGCTGTGTATGGAATTTAAATGTATCAAAGCTGGTAAATATTAGTAAATGTATTGACAGTTGTTTTATTATCAAGGAAAGTTATTAGATGACTATTAGTGCATGTGTACTTCTGCTAAAATGCCATGACATATGAGGGTCCCAGAGGAAGAAAAAACACGCCTACCAGGGAGAGGGGGACGGCTAAGGAAGGCACGCCTACCAAGATCCTCCCAGCAGGGAAGTGGTTAAAAACCAGACTGAGAGGAGAACACAGGGTGCTTTTTCCATCTTTTGATCTCTGCTCTCTACAACTGGTTCTGGTTGTGGCCCACGGGAGAAAGAAGTTTGAAACTGGACCCAGAAATTTCTGTTTGTTGGTATGCATATTGTTTATTGTTTACTTGATTCTGCTCTGTATACTGCAATTATTTCTATATAAAAGAACATTTAATTATCAGAAAATCATTTTGTCATTCTGGTTTTGTCATAAGTTGAAATCAATTGGACACGTGGGAAAAGTATTAACAACCTTTAAATCACCTTCTGATCGGAGGCCAGGTGCTGTCCTTGGGGACAGGGGCCGGACTGGAATCCAACTTTTCCCAAAACAAATGGTGACCCCGACGTGATGGTGACGGCATGACAGAGTGACAACGTTCTGACCAAGACATCAGCATTCGGAGAACAGTTAAACAACAGGCCCGGGCAAAAAACAGGTGAGCAGAGACCTTTTTAACAGAATTCTGCAAATTGGCTATCTCTAAAAACTGTTGTTTAAATTGGACTCCATCAAATGCTGTTATAAATTTATAAATACACCAAATTTAGATGTAACAGAGCGTTTCAGACACGTGTTTGGATCCTGTGAAGGGTAGAATCCCCAAGACCGGTGGGCTAGGTGTACGCGTAAAAAACATCTGCCCAAAGGCCGCGAGCTTATGTGAGGGAATAACAGTAACTTTCTCAAGACCAAAAGTTTAGTGAGCATATGTGAGGGATTAACAGTAACTTTCTCAAGATCATATAGCGGTAACACTTTACAATAACGTACACAAATCCTATAGTAGTTACTGATAAACTAACCATTAACTAATCGCCAGTTAATCATTCGCTAATGAAAAATTTGGAATTAGTTTATCACTAGTTAATCATAGTTAATGAGTAGGTAGTCATTAGTTAATGATTAGTATCTAATTTCCTGAGTAGAGTAGTTAATCAGTACCTAATGATTACTAAATTTCAGCTCGTGAATAGAGTAGTTAATCATTACTTAATGATTCCAAAATGTCAGTGCGTGAATGTATTAGTTAATCATTAGTTAATCATTAGTTAATCTTTTTGTGTACCCTATTGTAAAGTGGTGCATCATACTCAGTAGTTTATGAATACTGAATCATTACCTGTCCATTAGTTACTCTTTTCGCACCCTAATATAAAGTGAAAGATATCCTTATCAAATAAACACTCCCTCCAGGTGAGATTCGAACTCTGAACCCCAAGATTGTTAAATTGTAAGTCTGGTTCTCTACCATCTGAGCTAACCAGCCTGTTACTTGGTAGAGCCATACTATAGGTCTGTAGAGTCAGAGACTAAGTATTATGTCCTATCCACATACTACTTTCTGTTCAAGTACTTATAGTTTTTAAGATATATTCCACCCAAATACTACCTTCTCTCCAAATACTTATAGTTTTAAAGGTATATTCCATCCAAATACTACTTCATGTCCAAGTACTTAGGTATGTTTCAGCCAAATACTACTTATGTCTAAGTACTTGTAAGTACTTGGACAGAAAGTAGTATTTGGGTGGAATATACCTTTAAACTATAATACTTGGTCTCAGGCTCTACATTCAATAGTATGGCTCGAACAAGCAACAGGCTGGTTAGCTCAGATGGTAGAGAACCAGACTTACAATTTAACAATCTTGGGGTTCAGGGTTCGAATCTCACCTGGAGGGAGTGTTTATTTGATAAGGATATCTTTCACTTTATATTAGGGTGCGAAAAGAGTAACTAATGGACAGGTAATGATTCAGTATTCATAAACCACTGAGTATGATGCACCACTTTACAATAGGGTACACAAAAAGATTAACTAATGATTAACTAATACATTCACGCACTGACATTTTGGAATCATTAAGTAATGATTAACTACTCTATTCACGAGCTGAAATTTAGTAATCATTAGGTACTGATTAACTACTCTACTCAGGAAATTAGATACTAATCATTAACTAATGACTACCTACTCATTAACTATGATTAACTAGTGATAAACTAATGCCAAATTTTTCATTAGCGAATGATTAACTGGCGATTAGTTAATGGTTAGTTTATCAGTAACTACTATAGGATTTGTGTACGTTATTGTAAAGTGTTACCCATATAGCTTAAGTGCATGTGAGGAATAACAGTAATTTTCCAAAATCATAGCAAAAATATAAATATATACAGAATTGGCGAATTATAAGCAATTAAAAATAAAAGGTTTTTGGGAACAGTGGGGCTGGGTAATTTGCAGAAGCAAAATTCAACCGTTAGGACACGGTGCTCTGCAGATTTGTGTGGAAATAAAGGGGTGGATAGTATTATATCGAGTACTGTCTCAAAAGGAGTAACGGTGTGCTGAGATAAGTGAGAAACACCCGGTTTTGCAGCGCTACAGGTTATCACTGTAGTAGAAGGTTCTGCAAAATTATCTCAGTATCACTGGCTGAAATAGGACCACTCCATCTTTGAAGACAGCAGTATCGAAAATTGTGTTCAGTACGAAATCATTTCCTCTCTGGCAGTACATTTCTTATCAGGAAGCAGTACCGAAAAGTATACCAAGTAATAAAATGGGGAAGAAAAACTCAACATTCGGAGAACAATGGACCTCAATAGTTAAATATATACTTATGTCTACTTCACTAAATCAGAGAAAGAAATTATTGTCCCAATTAGACGAGCTTAAAACCATACACCAAAAACGAGGGGATTTCCCGGGAGATTATGACAGAGGCAGAGGGATCGATCAGATCCTGAGAAGGATTTGTAAGGAAAAAGGTGATATGAAGTTAGAATCTATCACAAAAGCAGCAAGCGCAGGCTTGTTCACAAAGAGAGGTCTAGCTAAAAAGGCAGCGACACAAACCGACACTCATGCTCTATATTTGAAAGTGCTTATGGCACATAACGCTGTCAAAAGTCCAGAGGAGCAGAGGCCTGTCACTTCTATGTTTGGAGAACCATCCCCTGAAACAGACGCAGATTTGGTGGCCAAAGTAAGAGAGAAATTTACTGGAGATCATAAGCAGAGCAGAGGAATGTATCCAGTTCTGTCTGAAACTTTTCCCCCACCATACGAGGAAGG
The DNA here is from genome assembly GCF_964638095.1 of Poromitra crassiceps. Classification (NCBI taxonomy): domain Eukaryota; kingdom Metazoa; phylum Chordata; class Actinopteri; order Beryciformes; family Melamphaidae; genus Poromitra; species Poromitra crassiceps. Next base: position 1,647,061 of record NC_139633.1, on the reverse strand, counting down.
GATCCAGGCGCCCGTGGTCTCGTTCTCAGGATCATTAGACGTTAAAGGAAAAATGGAAATAGAAGAAGGGGGAGAGACAGAAAGAGAAGAGACCATGAGAGAGAGAGAGGTTTTAGCCTCACTAATATTAGAAGACGACAGAAAAAGGCAGATGAAACAATTGGACCGCAAACAACAAGCGGTGGAGGAAAAGATTGAAGCACTGACAGCGCAGATGAAAGAGCAAGGAGCGTTCGAGCGTCAGTTGAATTTTGACGAAGGAAGTGTAAACAGCAATCCAGGAAGCGGTCAAAGTCCCCTATTTTCATCTCTTATTGGTTCATATAAACCACAGGTCAATTCAACCAGGAAAGAGGGCAGGAGTGAAGTTTCAATACAGCAGGAATATATTTCCCCAGCAGAGGAAAAAGAAGGGAGGAGAAGATCTGATGAGAAGAGAAGGGCTTTGATAGAGAATGGAGGGAGGGAGAAAAACAGAAGAATGCGGGTGGGGGCTAGGAAAGCAGAGGAATCTGAATGCAGCAGTGAGGATGAGACAGGAGACATAGGGAGACAGGGTAGTAAAGACTTGAATGATTACTCAGCGGGGGAGGAGGAGACAGAAGAAAAAGGGGAGATAGAAGAAACAGTGGAAATAAGAGGTGTCATGAAGAGAAAGACAGCATCCAGATTTAGAGCCCCACACGTCAGACACCCTATGAAGCTGAGGACAAATAGGGCGGGGGGATTAGTAGCTCATGGGCAGCAAACAGAAAGTAAACCTTCACTTCAGACACCTCTTATGGTGAACGCACAAAACCCAACGGGAGCTTTGATTTATACACCATGGGCTATTAGAGATCTCAGCCTGTTAGTAGATGCTCTGCCCAGCCTCCGCCAGGGTGCTGCCCCTTGGCTGAGGGAGCTAGAGAAAAAGACTGCAGCCTCGCCTTTAGCTATGGCGGACATGCGCGCCCTCATTATGCAATGTGCCGGGGCAGGGGACCTCCAGCAAATAGAGAACATCGCGCAGACCACGCTTATCCTAGATGGGATGGCATTCGGCCCCAGCAGACAAGCTTGGGGAAAGGCGCTCCGTGAAAAATACCCGACCACCACAATGTCCGCGGTAGTGATGTTCGAATGTAAAACCGACGAGTCACCAGAAGACTATATGGCTAGGATTAAAGAGAACTGGGAGACTCAAACAGGAATAAACTTGACACATGACGGGCACAATGCCACAATGTTTAGAGGACAGGTGTTATCCAGCCTGCCCACCCCAATTAGAGACAAAATGGAGGGAGTGCCCGCTCTCCATAAACAGTCGTTTGGCATCTGGGAAGATCATTTGTTACATTTCTTAAAAGAGGCAAAAAAGACAGCATTAAAAGATCAGAGTGACATAAAGGAACTTCAGACCAGACTGCTTAGGATGCAAATAAAAAATGAGGAATTAAAAGCCACAGAGGGGAAAGCAAAGGGGAAGAAAAAAAGTGTCAGAAAATGGGGACAAAGACCAAACACCTGAACCCATGATGGCTCAGCAGGGGTCATATTATTATGGGCCGCCACAAAGGCAATACTACCCAGGAAATAGGGGGGGGGGAAACCCAAATGTCAATAGAGGGGGGTATCGGGGTGGAGGTCCTAACAGGCAAGGTGGTAGTTTAGTGGGGACCACATGCTTTAACTGTGGACGGGAGGGTCATTGGCGAAGGGATTGCACGATGCCCCTGAAGCCACGAGGGGGTTATCAAGGACAAAATGGATATCCGACATATCAGCAACAGGGTCCCTATCAGGGGCAGGATTTCCAAGAGGGCCCGGCTCAAGGTCAGCAACCTGCTCCACGACAGGGGCAGAGCTTCCCAGCGGGCCCGGTTCAATATCAAGGCGCACCCCCGGCATCTGGCCAAAGGCACCAGAACTTTGTTCCTGACAGTGGACCTGCCCCACAAATGTGGGAGGGACAATATTGACACACCCCGAGAATCAGTGAGAGGAGCATGACAGACCCCCTAATTCCAATGGACGTGCAGGGGGAAAGGCTGATGTTTATGGTGGACACCGGTGCCCGATACTCTACTCTAAATGAGGAAATAGATCAAAGTGCTCTCTCACAAAATGCAGCTTCGGTAATAGGATTCTCGGGACACGCCGAAAAAATGACACTGACCGTTCCTCTACCAGTTAAAGTAGGTAGACAAAGATTCAGTCACCAATTCCTCCATGCACCCAAATGCCCGGTCAACTTGATGGGCCGAGACATCTTGGTCAAAATGGGAGCTACTGTGTTGTGCTCGGGAGACGGGCTGACTGTCCAATTCAAAGATGGACATACGATTCAATGTGCTATAAACATGGGATACAATCGCCAAATGATACTGTCGGATAATAACACGGTTTCCCCATATGAAGTGGACATTTACTGGGGACTGATACAGCCAGAGAGCAGCCCTGAAGCAGTTGGCATGTTGTCCACCTTCCAAAAATGGAAGACATGGATATACCAGGTCTCCAATGATCCATATGTGCCTGTGAAAGATCCCCACCATGTTACTCTGTTCTATGACAGAGACTCAGAAATCTCTGAAATATACAAAGAGGGTTTCCAAAATAAAATAGAAGGCACCACGTGGGAAATCAAGTCCCCAGGAATTCTAATAGGAAAAGAAGGAGTTGCAGCCATGGTCACTCTGACAGAAAATCAATTAGAATGGTATGAACATCCTGACACAGCCCAGCCTCATATGTCGATCCTGTTAAACCCAGGGTATGAGGCTCGAGCGTTAGGGCCCATGGTAAAAAGGCTCTGGCTGAAAACCCATGATTGGCAACGGTGTTTGGAGACCCCAAATGTCATGTACTCCCCCTCGGAAGATGCATACATGCTGAAAATTTCAATGTCAGATACAATGAAATTGCAGCATCAGACTATGACTAGAGAACATGGGCGAGAAAAAACTGATCATCCCGACGCAGATCGGATGATGGCCTCTATTCCTGATAAAGTATGGGCACGGGGACCGACAGATGTGGGGAAGTGTAAAACTCCACCAGTAGAATTCAAATTGTCGGAGCACAGGCCCATATATCAGAAACAATATCCGCTCAAAAAAGAGAGTGAAGATGGTATTTCTGACACCATAGAAGGACTGATTGAATCAGGAGTCCTGGAGAAATCTGCCTCAGTTTGGAACACACCGATACTCCCAGTGCCAAAACCTAACACAGGCAAATATAGGATGGTACATGATCTCCGAAAAATAAATGAAATAACCAGCACTGTTGCGCTCCCTGTACCGAATCCATATGCGGCGTTATCAAAACTAACTCCAGCACATAGATGTTTCTCGGTGATAGATCTCGCAAACGCGTTTTTCTGTCTTCCTCTGGCTAATGAGCTCCGAGACATCTTCTCTTTCACATTCAAAGGAGAGAAATGGAGGTACACTAGACTGCCTCAGGGGTTTGTTCTCTCTCCGGGCATATTCAATCACACCCTGAGGGAAATAATGAGGCCTTTAGTGGTCCCCACAGGTACGATATTGATACAATATGTAGATGATATATTAATTGCCTCGCCAACAGTGGAATCCTGTCTGGAATTCACTCAAAACGTCCTAGTGCATCTGGGAGAACACGGATTCAAAGTGAGTAGGAAGAAGGTGCAGTGTTGTCGCAGCACCGTTACTTTCCTAGGACGAGAAGTATCACAGAATGCTTCAGCCGTATCGCCCGGCCAACTCAGATCCATCAAGGACCACGCAAAACCCGAAACAGTCAAAGAAATGCTATCCTTTCTAGGTCTCACTGGGTATAGCAGGAATTATGTAGAGTCCTACGCAGAGAAAGCTGCTTTGTTGAGAGCCCTAGTTGCTGAACAGGGCATCAGAAATCTGAAAAACAGGTTAAATTGGACCACAGAAGCTGAGCAACAGTTCATTAGTCTGAAACAGGAAATGTCGTGCATAACGGCCCTTGCTGTTCCAGACTACGGAACGACATTCTATCTGGATGTGTCAGAGCACAGTGGAGTGACAAGTGCGGTTCTGTTCCAAAAAACTAATCAGGGAAGACAGATTTTGATGTATTACAGCTCTCAATTAGACGCTATAGAAAAAACAGAACCAGCATGCACCAGGTATGCTGCTGGAGTGGCGAAAGCCATAAGCAAAACAGCACACATAGTGCAACATCACCCTCTAGTAGTTTTAACAACACATGGGGTGGTGGCTTATGTGACGTCAAGCGCGTTTACCATGTCTGGGCTCAGACAAACACGCATAGAAAAAATCCTGCATCAAGACAACCTAACGTTTGTACACGATGGAATAAATATGGCTGACAGCATGAAAGGGATGCCGATGCACTCTTGTGTTGAGAGGGTGGCACAGGAGGTAAAAATTAGGAAAGATCTGGAGAATGAGCCTCTAAAAGAGGGAAGAGTACTGTACACTGATGGATGTTGTTACAGAGACCCCATAGAGGGCCTAAAAGCAGGATACGCAGTCGTGACTGAGGAGGAGGACAAACCGGGTCAGTATAAACTAGTGAAAGGAGGACGCATTCGAACCCATCCCTCGGCACAGAGGGCAGAGCTAGTGGCTGTGAAGGAAGCATTAGACCAGGCAGAGGGAGAGGAAGTGACCATATACACTGACTCGAGTTACGCCCACGGGGCCTGTCACTATGATTTAGCAAAATGGTTTAGAAATGGGTTCAAGACAGCTTCAGGCACCCCTGTGAAACACCAGCAGGTGGTAGTAGAGTTAGCGTTTGCACTCATGAAACCCTGCAGAGTAGCAATAGTTAAATGCAAAGGTCATGACCCGAGAGATTCCAGTGTAGCCAGGGGAAATGAAGCAGCTGACAAAGCAGCAAAGAGTCAGGCAGGATATGTTGACGCAGTGCAAGGGATCTTGCAGGCATCAAACGACACCCCTCCCCCACATCAATCATGCTCAGAGAATGATTTGATAAACCTACAGGAAAAGGCAGGGGCATATGAAAAGAACAGGTGGTTGAACAAGGGAGCCACTAAAAATGGAACACTGTGGAGAGCTCACGATGGGAGGTTGGTTTTGCCGGCAGGTTTAGCCCATATGCTGATAAAGGAAGCGCATGGGATGGAACACATAGGCAAGGCACGAACATTGGAAAAACTGACACAATGGTGGCATCCTGATATAACCAACATGGTGACAGAGTTTCTGGCGACGTGCAAAATTTGTAAAGAACATAACCCTAGACCAACAATTAAGCCGCACATGGGGTCCTTTCCAGTCCCCACAGCGCCATTTCAAGAAATAGTCATTGACTATACGGATATGGGTTCACAACAGAGGGTCCAGGGATACAGGTATCTGCTAGTAATAGTGGACACTTTCACCAAATGGGTAAATGCCATTCCTGCTAAAAGAGAAGACTCTAAAACAGTGTGCAAGTATCTGATTAACCATCATATTCCGACCCACGGATTCCCCCAGGTGGTGAGATCAGATAATGGTTCTCATTTTAAGAATGAGGATTTACAGACAGTAGAGAAATCATTGGGCATCATCCACAAGTTCGGCGCTGTTTACCACCCTCAAAGCCAAGGTGCGGTAGAAGTCACAAACCGGATCTTGAAAGATAAAATGGCCAAGATACAAGCTGATAGCAAGCTGACATGGATTCAAGCTCTACCGATTGCTCTCAAATCACTGAGAGAATCGCGCAATCCCAGTACAGGCTATTCCCCACACGAGCTCCTCACAGGAAGAGCGTTCCCCAGTCCGGCTAACATAGACAAAAGTGTCAGTATGTTGGATCTAGGATCCATTGATCACCAAGAGTACTACCAATCGCTAACTGCATTGGTAGCCTCCATTTCATTTCAGGCAACGGAGAAAAGAACCAGAGAATCTAAGCCACAAGACACACCCCACGTGACGGAGGGAGACTGGGTGTATGTCAAAGTAATCAAGAGGCACTGGCCAGCACCTCGCTGGAAAGGACCATTTCAGGTATCACAAGCAACCTCACATGCTGTGAGGCTGTTGGACAAAAAGGATACGTGGTATCACGTTAACCAGTGCACAAGAGCTGACGCCCCAGAAAGGAGTTTAGCAGACACTAGAGATAACATTCTAGAGTCATCACAGGGGCAAGATGATGAGACCCTATCTGAGAGTCCAGAGGCAGCGGCTGCTGTTTCTGGAGTGGGTCTGTGAACCGACAAAAGTGGTAATCAGTTTCCTGGTGGTGTGTACGGTGTATCTCTCACTTATAGTGGCTTTTCAAAACATGGAACGCAGAGACCTGATTATCACAGATGACGTAATGACAACAACAGGAAACACTCACCCCAATGATTTGACTGACCTGACAAAACCCCCCTTCCAGAATCTGATTTATACCCCCAGACTGACAATATCCCCTGCTGAGAGGGGCATGGCTCCTCTAACACCAGGGAGGAAGAGGAAATCATTAAGAGGCTCTCATCCCTCTCTGGTTTTGGAATTTGAGGAGGGGTCAACAAGCACTATAACCATTGATTTTTGTGACGTAGCTATATGCCAGGGCGATCAGAGTAGATATAGGAGATTTGTCAAATACCTATGCGTAGGGGAGACGTGTGGCGGTGCTAACAATGTCTATGGATACACTGTAGCTAACACCGGTAACGATTGGGGCTATAACAAGGATCACTCACTTAAAAATAGGATAACATTAATACAAGGGACCGATTATGAGGACGGGAAAAGTAACCCAGTATATGTTACTCTCCATGGGGCGAAAACCTCAGACTCAGGTGTATATCTCCTAGCCGCATACGAGTATCGACGCATGTTTGGTACCAGTCAAAGCCCCGCCAATGATCCAAAAGGGAAAATTACTATTCAGGTGATTTCCCCTCGAAAAGAGCAGTCACCAGAGAACACGTCTCCCGGAAACATAGTGAGCCACATTTATAGGGCCAGCAAGCCATTCAAATTAGCGGATGTTGTCAGAATAGAGACAGGTTTTTATAACAATAACGAATGGATGAATAGGATGGATGCACAAGCAAAGCTGCTGAACAATAGGACTGATTGTGTCATTTGCTCAGCAGCTCGGCCGGCTCTATTAACTGTGCCCTCTGTGCTTACCACAGCAACCAACGGGGGGGGAGCTGGCCCGATGACTCTGCGATGCGTGCTGGATTTACACCTCACCTCTCACCCAGCAAAAACATGTTTAGGACTAGAGGAATATTTTCCAATGACAGACAAGAACGCCATCCCACCTGTTTTTACTCCTATCCCAGCTAATCACACTTGCATCACAAGGATGGGGAAAGTCCATATGGGCTATCTGGATAAAGAATGGTGCAGCAGGAATTTTGATTTCACAAATAGTACCACATACAGTGAATTTCCCATAGCCAGATCTGATTTATGGTGGTACTGTGGTGGCCGAGTCCTATACAGTACTATGCCCCGTGAATGGGGAGGCACGTGCACGATTGTGTCATTAATCGCTCCTATAACCGTGACCCCCATGAGCATTGATGAAATTGATGACGCAGTACAGAGGTACACCCCCTTGATGGCAATGTCCCGTCGCAAGAGAAAAGTATCGTCATATGACTGGGATCTTAAAGAAGGACCAGTATATATTGACGCGATCGGAATTCCGCGGGGTGTCCCTTCTGAGTATAAAATAGTAGATCAAATTGCTTCAGGATTCGAATCATCAATTTGTTGGTGGTGCACGATTAATAAAAATGTTGATCGAATAAACTTTGTGCATTACAACGTCCAGAGACTGGCCAATTTGACGAGGGATGCAGTGGAAGGAATCGCAGAGGAGCTACATGCAAACTCACTAATGACATATCAAACACGAATGGCAGTGGATATGTTATTGGCGGAAAAGGGAGGCGTTTGTTCTATGTTCCCAGGAGGATTATGTTGCACGTTCATTCCAAACAATACCGCTCCGGATGGATCAGTATCCAGGGCCCTGGCCGGACTAAGAGCACTGTCAAATGAGATGAAGGAACATTCAGGTATTTCCAATCCACTAAGCGACTTCATGGGAAAGTGGTTTGGTAAATACAAAAATTTAATATATGTAATGTTCATGTCTCTCAGTGCTGCAGTGGCTGTTCTGGTTTTGTGTGGATGTTGTTGTGTTCCATGTATTAGGGCGCTGATCCTGAGATGCATAGCTGCAGCAATCGAGGGCAGAGATGAAGCGGTTCCTCTCCATATGCCACTGTTGAATCTGGAGGATATGGAATTGGACCGTCCGGTCCCGCATTGGGACGAAATAATGGAGTAAGGTTCACACCTATTGAATAGGTGTGAAAGAGGGAATTGATAGAAAACATCATTTCAAATTGAGAAATATAATGTTTCTTCCTTGGAGGTCACAGTGGGGGGAGGACTTCCTCTCTGCAAGGAAAGGCCATGGAGAGGTTAATGTTCCGCCAGGATGTCAGATAATGGGTTCAACAGATGGTTTGGTTCTGGTTATCAGTAAGACTCCTTTTAAACTGTTATCTAAGGATGGTCTGTTAACCTTTAATGGATATATGGTCTCTGCTCAGTCAATTTGGGGACAAGTCTGGAAAAGATTACAGGTTTATGGTGACTTTCTAAGACAAATGGCTACGAGAACATTAACAAAAGTGGGGGGACATTCCACGAGGACAAGGTGCCCGCAGCATGCAGGCAGAATCATTGTGAGAAGGTTCACAGTACTATATATTTTTAAGAAACTAGTGAGTGATGTTTTTCTTTGATGCTTGATTATTATTGCTCATTATTCAATCTTCTTGTTGCTTTTTGATATTACGTTTATAGTGTTCACTTAATGGCAAGTATTTATCATTTAACTTGTATTAGAATACTATTCAGTTTACTTATAGAATAGTACTAATTTTTACTAATTACTTTTTATATTGTATGTGGATTGATGCATATTGTGACTATATATCTTACAGATTGACTGAGTGGATTTGATATTTTATGAAATAAAGTTGGGATTATAAACTCGATGCCCACAGAGAAGGAGAGGACTTATTTTAAGGCTTTGGTGTGAGAAGAAGGGCCCCAGGATTCGAATCTCATTGGGCCAAGGCTTTGGTCTCGGGGAATGAACACATTAAAATTGTGATTATGAATTAACCAAATACATGTATGATTAAAAACTTCTTTTTCAGGTCAGTTGAAAGGATTTCTTAGTTACTTTTCTTTTCATTTTAATTTTAAATCCAGCTATTTAATAAACTGCTATGCTTGACTGCTTGCTTGTAAAAATTAAGAAACCATTTGGATTGCATCCGTGGATTTCTGATCCAAATTGGGTTTTACCTAGACGGGCCTAAATGGGGTGAGATTAGCTCATGACAGCGTTTTTACTTAACCTCTATGGTTGAGAGATTTCCGTCTGCTCACCGATTCTGTGACAATTGGATCTTTATTGCAATGTTGTAAGCTTTTGCTATGTATAACGCTGTGTATGGAATTTAAATGTATCAAAGCTGGTAAATATTAGTAAATGTATTGACAGTTGTTTTATTATCAAGGAAAGTTATTAGATGACTATTAGTGCATGTGTACTTCTGCTAAAATGCCATGACATATGAGGGTCCCAGAGGAAGAAAAAACACGCCTACCAGGGAGAGGGGGACGGCTAAGGAAGGCACGCCTACCAAGATCCTCCCAGCAGGGAAGTGGTTAAAAACCAGACTGAGAGGAGAACACAGGGTGCTTTTTCCATCTTTTGATCTCTGCTCTCTACAACTGGTTCTGGTTGTGGCCCACGGGAGAAAGAAGTTTGAAACTGGACCCAGAAATTTCTGTTTGTTGGTATGCATATTGTTTATTGTTTACTTGATTCTGCTCTGTATACTGCAATTATTTCTATATAAAAGAACATTTAATTATCAGAAAATCATTTTGTCATTCTGGTTTTGTCATAAGTTGAAATCAATTGGACACGTGGGAAAAGTATTAACAACCTTTAAATCACCTTCTGATCGGAGGCCAGGTGCTGTCCTTGGGGACAGGGGCCGGACTGGAATCCAACTTTTCCCAAAACAGTAATCACTAGTCAAGGAGAAATATCATTAAACTACAATAACAGCATTTAAAACACTCATTTTGGGTTGTACTGGAGCTTGGCCACTCCCACACGGCTATATAAGGGACTGCCCGTCTGCTGTTTTCTCTCACTCTCGCTCAGACCTTGGAGCAGAGCACATCGTTGTAACACATTGCTTTGAGCTGATTTTTCAATACTTTGTCAACTAGCTAACCTGAAGAAGGTCCACTTGGACCGAAACGTCGTTACAAGCGATTTGACAATTCTACATAAAGCCAATTAGTGAAAGTACTATAAAAAAATATAATAATTGGAAGTAAACAAATAAAAAAACAAATTGGAATAATGAATAGATGTCAAGATGGAGAGGAGTGGACACAGGTGTCCTACAAGGGAGGCCGCAATACAGCGCGCCAGGGACCCTATACCACACACCACCTCCCAAAAAACATTCAGAAGAGCAATGCACATCCCACATGCATCTGTCACTAGAACAGGCATAGGGAGGGATAAAGTATACCCACAACAGCACTATCAAGAGCTAGGCTTTCAGCCACATTTTTTGGAAACCCCGAGGCACAGCGTGTCTCGGAATAAACAAGATAAAAATAAACAACAACTACGTCAGGCATCCAAAACGCATGTACATTGTACTGAATGAAGCAAATGTTTGATGCAACCATGTGCAAATAGTGGAGTAGATCCCACATCAGCTGCACAACAAATGTTCCAAGACCAGAAATGCATAGACTTGAGCGCGCCCCCCCGCCCACACACACACGCGCACGCACACACACACACACACACACACACACACACACACACACACAACCAAGAATACAGACAGACATCAGAAAGTCAAGTCATTTTATCGAGGACATGGACATGGCAATCTTTACAAGGAATAAGACCAGGGGCTCCCAACCTTTTTTGCTTGTGACCCAACTTTGATGTCACAAAAATCTAGGGACGCAAGACATTCAAATTCCAGCATTAGTCAGTGATGTTACATGGAACAGTATACCCCCCCCCCCCCCGAATTGTGACAGTAGACGGGTTTCCATCCACGTTCAGGTGTGCGCGCCGTCACTGATAGGTTAGTCATTCTTTTCAACACAGTCCTAGGAATCCTTAGTAGGGATTCTACGCAAGGATTGATAGATGAGACCCCTTATCAATCCTGGCATAGAATCCCTACTAAAACCATGACTAACCTGTCCAGTGACTATCTACTCGATCCAATCCGTGTTTCACCACCCAGTATCGTATTGTTAAGGTATCCCACACAGACGTATAGATGTAAACAACAAAACTGTTTAAAAGTAAACAAGACAATTTACGTAAATAATCTACGCAAACCTTGACCCATCTTTAAGTCCAGCGCCCCCAGTTGCTTAGTGGCGAAGGCTGAGAAGTGCACACATACGCACCTTATCCCCCACAAATTATTTCCAACGCCGAAATGCCTGACCGTCCAATTTAAGTGCGCGGTCTCCCTTTGTTGTGACAAGCAGAGATAATGGTTGGTAACTTATTTGCAGTGAATGCGTTTGGAAAAGTAGGCCTAACCTATCATAATGGGCCTGTATTTTGTTGTAAAAAAAATGTTTTGAATGATCGCTCCTGTATTAATAAAGTCTGTTTTTCCTCAAGTCATTGGAAATGTTTAGAACATTGGGAAAATCATAGTCTACCAGCCACACTGGAATTTTAATGTCTGTGATTAATTATTTAACTGTGGTCATGAATGGGCTGTTAATGGTCATTTACGGTATTTATTTATTTCTACATGTGTCACAACTAACAGAAGAACCCAAACCAGACACGGACACAAGTTTAGATGCCAAAACTGAGATTGTCTTTTAATAAGGTTTTCAAAAGCCAAAAATTAGGCACGAGGCCAAAAGGTAAAGTCAGTGGTGTGCATAACGACGCAACAGCGGTGTCCTGACGAGGCGTGAGTAAGTAGAGCACAGGTTCCCCTGAGGCACAGGCGGGCAGCAGACAGATGAGTGACAGGCACTTCCAGGCAGACTGGCAGAGAGAGAGAGAGAGCGAGAGATCAGCAAAAGTTGAAAAAACACAGGAGCTTACAAAACAACAAAAAAACGCACTGACCTATAAGTTAGTGGCGAGATGGCGGCGCACACTAACAGACAATAACCGAGCAAAGAACAGGAGTCCCAGCACAGCATATATAGGTGCCTGATTGTGGGCGGTTCTGCCTGATTGCTCATGCACCACACCTGGCCTCTCAGAAACCCAGCCTAATCACACCACACATACACACAGGGCAAAAAAAAGGAACAGAGTAAAGGCCGTTTCACACCGGTGCGGATTTTCGCGCGAATATTCGGCACGGAGATTTGCAACAAAATGTTTTAATGAGTTGCAATTGAACCTTGCACACCGAGGCGGAACATTCGTGCGGGGGTTTATTTTTCCGGACGGACTTTGGCGGACTTTCGGATGCGGCAAGATACGTTTGACCAATGAAATCCTTTATTTACAACTGATGTCACATTGTAGTATGGAGCTGCGCTGCTGTTTGGCATGGTGATGATTCAATTTGTGTTCATAGCCTACTGTAACGTTACAGGCTATCTATAGCCTTCCTAGCGTGAACGGGGTCATCCCTATGTTCCCCGGGTCCTATGTTCCCCGTTTTTGTGGGACCGGGGAACATAGAACCCTTTCTATGAAAAAGGGTCCTATGTTCCCCGCTTTTCCCAAATAGGGTCCTATGTTCCCCGCTATGTTCCCTGGTCCGATGTGTCTCCCGAAATGCCAAAAACAGCCTACCTCATATGATTGCGTGATTCAATCAATGCATATGGGCGCAGACAACACTCTCCGTAACATTTGGAAAGGGCCTGCCGACTAGGTCATTTTTTCCCCCCATCATGTCTGAGTTCTGTCTCGGGGATTACCAGGCCTTTTTTAAATATTATGTGAGTGTTGTCTGCGCCTTCATCCCTATTACGACATGCCTCTATGGGGCGGAGCACATGAGCGGGCCTTTAAACCCAATAAAGCTTGACATTGTATGCTTTAACATAGCCTACATGCCCGCAACAGCGGGGCTTACAAGCATTAACACATGTAGGCTAAGAGGAGAAAAATACTATTTCTTAGAATAATTAGAATTTAGTGTTTTTTTTTGTTTTTATTGCTTTATTGTTTTTAGTCCTCCTCGGCCCCTATTCTCCCACAGGCCTTCGGCGCTAAAAAACGTGCCTTGCGCCTGCCTCCGGAAGATATCAACATGGCTTTAAATGGCTATCCAGGCTGGTAAATGTTGTCACCGACATGTTTACATGTTTGTCACCGACTCTGAATGAAGACTGTTCTATGTGAATATTTGCACTGATTAGCTCTACTACATCTGCTGTTCTGACAGGAGCTCCATTCCACAATGGCTTGATCCCATCAGTGCGCAAAGCACGTGTCCAACAAATTAGCCTGCAGTCATTACGCACACCGGACACTGCTGATTACTCTGTACTGAATACACATTTATTGATAGGTTCTAATGATAGTGTGGTAGTCTCCCGCTAGCCTATATGATTATCGATTGTTATTGGATTAGTATGGTATTATTCCTATAATTAAACAAAGGGAATAAATGAAGAGTTAATTGGATTACTTACCGCCCACCTGTGGTCCCCCAAAACCCCCCACCATCTCCGGGGGGATGCTGGCTGCGGTGACCTCCTCACTGGGGCTCAGCTCAGTGTCGGGGTCATCTTGAGGGGGGCCCCCGCCGGTCTGGCTCTGGGCCCGGCGAGAGGCTGCCAGCTTTTCTTTAGCTCGGCCAGCTGGGACCTTTTGAGGGCGATTCCTTCCCTGAAATCGTCCAGCTGGCCATTTATATCGATGGTGTCCCTCGCACTTTTCTCCACCGGCGTACGGAACAAGCTCATAGCTGCAGAGAAACACACAACAGATTACACATACACAGCTGTCCCACAGAGCAGACGCACTGGAGAGCAACACACAACAGATCACTCTCACACACACACACACACACACACACACACACATAGATAGAGGATAGAGGGAGGATTTAGTGTTTGCGTACACTCTGGCATTTTTAGGCAATGTTTGAATGTTGGAGAATTAATTTGATACATACATACCTCCTGTAATCCATGTGCATTCAAGACTTGGCGACGAGTTATTTTATTGTTTGGGATTTCCAGGGAAGTGCAGACCTGTCCCCAGAAGCCCTGTGCTTGAGAAACATCCTGCTCAAATAGCACACTTGAGACAGAGCTTGTAACAGGACCACTCAGCAGGAGTTGTCCTGCTACAGCTTGAATTTTTTTTTTTTCAATTTGTTTGGTTTTGTTCTATGAGGAAAAGTTAAAAGAACATCGTTGGACATTTATCCCAACATGATATGTTGATAGGTTGAATGATTAACTTACTCACCCCAAACAACTTGAACGTGCACTTTCTGTAGAAAAACAATGCAATTTAAAACGTGCATTTTTTAATCCATTTTCATATTCTTGCTTATTCATTTTCATATTATTTGTCCTTTGCATAATTCGTTTTCGCCTTTACTTTACCATTAGACAACTGTTTTACTTAAAGCACAATTGTGCCACACTGTATACAGTTTAATTAAGTAGGCTACTAACTTGCACAATAAATAATTAAATAAATAATTTGCTATAGACTACATGTCAAAAATATGCGTGTTCAGGGACGCATGAAGCTGGGCGGGAGGAGAACAATGACGCGATGAAGGTTGGAGTAGTAGTACCGGCAAGAATTTCAATCCACTTTCACCCCTCCATATCACCATTGTGGACCACTCAACTTCAACTATAGATGGAGCTCCAAGTCAAATCAAATGACATCTGATGTTTCTCTATGGCCGAATTGACCAATCATCAATTGTGGAAGTTAAAACATGATATAGGTTGATACATAATAAACTGTGGGACCTTAAATAAACCACTAAGGTATCTGCAGTACCTGTTCGACACAGGTGACCACCTCATAGGTGAGGTTGGTGACCGTCAGCTCGTTGTTGGCCAACATCCGGATCTTGTGCTCCGGCCTTTCGTTGGCCTTGCCGGTGTACAGGAGGTCCCGCAGCGTCTCATTATAGATCTCCACAAAGCTGGCTGTCATGGTGAACTGAGGTCAAATAGAGACAATGGTCAGACAGCAATAGAATGCTTATTTTTTACGTGCCAATTTCATAAGGTTAATAGACTAAGTTTTAAACACACTTGACAAAGGTCCAGGGGGACCGAAACGTTGTGTATGATCAATAAATGGTGATGCTGAGCAAGAGCAGTGTGCGGGATCTTCTTCCTTCAAGACGCAACAGAGATCACTGAACATGAAAAATATGGGACTTGCATAGGTCCACAAGACTGTTTAGCCGTCTCCCCCCCCCCCCAGTGTGAAATGCAAGCAAAGCAAAGAGGAAGAGACACGCCATCAAAAAACTATTCTGATTTATTTTGCACATATATCACACATATCCAAAAACTGTAAATAGTTTTGCAGACATTCATTTAGTTTGACAGTTATTGATAGTCGATTTGAGTTAAGTTGTGGACCAGTGATGTCATTCATGCACAAATGACATCTCTGGTCCACAACCTAACTCATAATGTAAAGACATTAAACACTTGCCCAGTATCTGCAAACACCCACTTCTGTCAACCTACTTCCCCATAGCACACATTAATACCAACCAACCTGCCAGCCCTGCTCTGCCAGTTTCTCTGAGGCCTGGAAGATCTGCATCATGGCTCTGGGAATGACCCCTCTGTCCTCATCCCCATCGCCTCCTTCCATAGTGAAGGTCTTGCCGCTTCCCGTCTGGCCATAAGTGAAGCAGCAGACGTTGTAGCCGTCCAGTGCCGACTGCACCAGCTGGGAGATCTCCTGGAACACCTGAGAACACAGCACAGCAGTGAAAACACCACGTTGGAAGTTTTAACGCTGAAAGACAGTTTGCCTACGCTGCTGCCCCCTGTGGCAGGTAACAAGTCATCGTTGAGCGGTCTCGAAAAAGAGAAAGGTTGACACGGAATGCAGGCAGTTTCAAGAGAAATGAAAAGAGCAGTATTTATTTTGTGAAGTAAATGGGTAAATGAGTCGAATTGATTTTAGTAAAAAAAAAAATCCGGCCCCCATGAGGTCTCAGTTGAACAAATCCGGCCCTCTACCTAATATGAGTCTGACACCCCTGCATCCTAAGGGATTAAACAGAAGGTGAGGTCACCTAGCCACCCAGGGGGTAACGGATGGCCCATGCATCGCACCCCGGCTTTGCCGGGGTGCAAAAAACCCTAATCCCTAACTAGCTAGTGCCTCTTGCCGCCTGGATTGCTAGGCCCTTACCTTCATTTCACCCTAGACATGTGTCTTAATACAGTGACTGATACAACACAACAGTGGATTAAAATTCTCAAACATAATAAGGACTCATGATGGATCACTCAGGAGGAAAGAGCAACAGTGAGAGAAACACAGACTACATTACAATAGACTCAAGACTACAAGAAGGTGGCAATTACACACCCATTTGAAGGCCCTACTTGTAAAACACAAAAGGCCGCCTCACAAGATGTGACTACAAATCCTTATAGAAGGCCCAAAATTAACCATAACCTGACTCTAAACCTAATGTACACTGCATAGACGTAACCACAGTACCCGGCCCTGAATCTAATCTAAACTAACCTAAACCTAACCACTATATTTGACCCTAAAACTAGTCTACACTAACACTAACCAAGCCTAATTGTAGTATACTTACCTAACCCTAACCCATAGTAACACTTACCTAAGCCTAACCCTAGTAAACTTACCTAAACCTAACCAAGTAACACTTACTTCCTAAGCCTAACCATAGTATATGGCCCTAAACCTAAATTACACTAGCCTACCTAAACCTAAGAATAACCTACCCACAGTACTTGACCCTAAAACCTAATCTCACTTATCAATGCCTAAACCTGAAACTCAGGATCGAACACCTAACCCTAACCATTATATTAAAATCATAACCCCACACCCAACCCTTTACTCTAACCCTAACCCCACCCAACCCCTAAACACCCTAACCCTAAGGTCTACCCTAACCCTACCCCTACCCTAATTCTAACCCTAACCCCAAGGCCCTATCCTAACCCTAATCTCACCCAACCTCTCATCCTAACTCTAAGGCCCGGTTCAAAACCTTAACTCTAACCTTTGACCTGTAGTTATAAAAATTGGCCTTTATAATCTAGGAGGATAAATTGTAGTATGATCACATTAAAAGATGCAATATAGAGGTGGAATATATCATTGGAGCAGGGTTGATAAGACAAACAGTCACTATTTATAATATTAAAACACAATTTACAGTAAAATAGGGGATTGGGACAACTTTCGCAGTTCGGTAACCTGAGTTACACTGCATATAGTAACCTAAAACGCCACAAAGGCATTCTAAATAAAACTATAAAATATAAGGAACATCTCCATTCAGTAATCTAATCCTAAAAGTAATTTTACAAGGGAGTAAAGGCCACTGGAACAAAGACTATGGTGTAGGGACTGTCCAACAACAACATTGCAGGTGATATCCCTTGCAATCACATTAAACTATGAAGGCCAAACGTGTTAAAAATAACTTAACCATGATAAATCATTCATTATAGTAAGTGAAGCATATGTTGTGACAGAGACAGTCACCAGTCAAAGAGAAAATCATCCAAAGTACAAGTATAGTTGCATTTTGCAAGGAGAACCTACTGCAAAAACATCCATTTCTAAAAGCCATCATACTTCTAAAAATATTCTGACCATGGTAATTTACTCACTATACTAAATAGAAATTATGCTGGGACAAAGGTTATCACTAATCTAGTAGAAATATTATTAAAATACAAAACAGCCTAATTTTGCAGTAGGTACCCCCTGCAAAAACACTAAAAAGGAAGAGCCACCTTGCCATTAAAAATAATTTAACTACGGAAATTCATTTATTATACTAAGTAAAGACCATATTGTGACGGGGGTAATCACTAGTCAAGGAGAAATATCATTAAACTACAATAACAGCATTTAAAACACTCATTTTGGGTTGTACTGGAGCTTGGCCACTCCCACACGGCTATATAAGGGACTGCCCGTCTGCTGTTTTCTCTCACTCTCGCTCAGACCTTGGAGCAGAGCACATCGTTGTAACACATTGCTTTGAGCTGATTTTTCAATACTTTGTCAACTAGCTAACCTGAAGAAGGTCCACTTGGACCGAAACGTCGTTACAAGCGATTTGACAATTCTACATAAAGCCAATTAGTGAAAGTACTATAAAAAAATATAATAATTGGAAGTAAACAAATAAAAAAACAAATTGGAATAATGAATAGATGTCAAGATGGAGAGGAGTGGACACAGGTGTCCTACAAGGGAGGCCGCAATACAGCGCGCCAGGGACCCTATACCACACACCACCTCCCAAAAAACATTCAGAAGAGCAATGCACGTCCCACATGCATCTGTCACTAGAACAGGCATAGGGAGGGATAAAGTATACCCACAACAGCACTATCAAGAGCTAGGCTTTCAGCCACATTTTTTGGAAACCCCGAGGCACAGCGTGTCTCGGAATAAACAAGATAAAAATAAACAACAACTACGTCAGGCATCCAAAACGCATGTACATTGTACTGAATGAAGCAAATGTTTGATGCAACCATGTGCAAATAGTGGAGTAGATCCCACATCAGCTGCACAACAAATGTTCCAAGACCAGAAATGCATAGACTTGAGCGCGCCCCCCCGCCCACACACACACGCGCACGCACACACACACACACACACACACACACACACACACACACACACACACACACACACACACACACACACACACAACCAAGAATACAGACAGACATCAGAAAGTCAAGTCATTTTATCGAGGACATGGACATGGCAATCTTTACAAGGAATAAGACCAGGGGCTCCCAACCTTTTTTGCTTGTGACCCAACTTTGATGTCACAAAAATCTAGGGACGCAAGACATTCAAATTCCAGCATTAGTCAGTGATGTTACATGGAACAGTATACCCCCCCCCCCCCGAATTGTGACAGTAGACGGGTTTCCATCCACGTTCAGGTGTGCGCGCCGTCACTGATAGGTTAGTCATTCTTTTCAACACAGTCCTAGGAATCCTTAGTAGGGATTCTACGCAAGGATTGATAGATGAGACCCCTTATCAATCCTGGCATAGAATCCCTACTAAAACCATGACTAACCTGTCCAGTGACTATCTACTCGATCCAATCCGTGTTTCACCACCCAGTATCGTATTGTTAAGGTATCCCACACAGACGTATAGATGTAAACAACAAAACTGTTTAAAAGTAAACAAGACAATTTACGTAAATAATCTACGCAAACCTTGACCCATCTTTAAGTCCAGCGCCCCCAGTTGCTTAGTGGCGAAGGCTGAGAAGTGCACACATACGCACCTTATCCCCCACAAATTATTTCCAACGCCGAAATGCCTGACCGTCCAATTTAAGTGCGCGGTCTCCCTTTGTTGTGACAAGCAGAGATAATGGTTGGTAACTTATTTGCAGTGAATGCGTTTGGAAAAGTAGGCCTAACCTATCATAATGGGCCTGTATTTTGTTGTAAAAAAAATGTTTTGAATGATCGCTCCTGTATTAATAAAGTCTGTTTTTCCTCAAGTCATTGGAAATGTTTAGAACATTGGGAAAATCATAGTCTACCAGCCACACTGGAATTTTAATGTCTGTGATTAATTATTTAACTGTGGTCATGAATGGGCTGTTAATGGTCATTTACGGTATTTATTTATTTC
This sequence comes from Poromitra crassiceps, assembly GCF_964638095.1. Lineage (NCBI taxonomy): Eukaryota > Metazoa > Chordata > Actinopteri > Beryciformes > Melamphaidae > Poromitra > Poromitra crassiceps. Next base: position 1,627,147 of record NC_139633.1, on the reverse strand, counting down.
TACATGTGTCACAACTAACAGAAGAACCCAAACCAGACACGGACACAAGTTTAGATGCCAAAACTGAGATTGTCTTTTAATAAGGTTTTCAAAAGCCAAAAATTAGGCACGAGGCCAAAAGGTAAAGTCAGTGGTGTGCATAACGACGCAACAGCGGTGTCCTGACGAGGCGTGAGTAAGTAGAGCACAGGTTCCCCTGAGGCACAGGCGGGCAGCAGACAGATGAGTGACAGGCACTTCCAGGCAGACTGGCAGAGAGAGAGAGAGAGCGAGAGATCAGCAAAAGTTGAAAAAACACAGGAGCTTACAAAACAACAAAAAAACGCACTGACCTATAAGTTAGTGGCGAGATGGCGGCGCACACTAACAGACAATAACCGAGCAAAGAACAGGAGTCCCAGCACAGCATATATAGGTGCCTGATTGTGGGCGGTTCTGCCTGATTGCTCATGCACCACACCTGGCCTCTCAGAAACCCAGCCTAATCACACCACACATACACACAGGGCAAAAAAAAGGAATATTCGGCACGGAGATTTGCAACAAAATGTTTTAATGAGTTGCAATTGAACCTTGCACACCGAGGCGGAACATTCGTGCGGGGGTTTATTTTTCCGGACGGACTTTGGCGGACTTTCGGATGCGGCAAGATACGTTTGACCAATGAAATCCTTTATTTACAACTGATGTCACATTGTAGTATGGAGCTGCGCTGCTGTTTGGCATGGTGATGATTCAATTTGTGTTCATAGCCTACTGTAACGTTACAGGCTATCTATAGCCTTCCTAGCGTGAACGGGGTCATCCCTATGTTCCCCGGGTCCTATGTTCCCCGTTTTTGTGGGACCGGGGAACATAGAACCCTTTCTATGAAAAAGGGTCCTATGTTCCCCGCTTTTCCCAAATAGGGTCCTATGTTCCCCGCTATGTTCCCTGGTCCGATGTGTCTCCCGAAATGCCAAAAACAGCCTACCTCATATGATTGCGTGATTCAATCAATGCATATGGGCGCAGACAACACTCTCCGTAACATTTGGAAAGGGCCTGCCGACTAGGTCATTTTTTCCCCCCATCATGTCTGAGTTCTGTCTCGGGGATTACCAGGCCTTTTTTAAATATTATGTGAGTGTTGTCTGCGCCTTCATCCCTATTACGACATGCCTCTATGGGGCGGAGCACATGAGCGGGCCTTTAAACCCAATAAAGCTTGACATTGTATGCTTTAACATAGCCTACATGCCCGCAACAGCGGGGCTTACAAGCATTAACACATGTAGGCTAAGAGGAGAAAAATACTATTTCTTAGAATAATTAGAATTTAGTGTTTTTTTTTGTTTTTATTGCTTTATTGTTTTTAGTCCTCCTCGGCCCCTATTCTCCCACAGGCCTTCGGCGCTAAAAAACGTGCCTTGCGCCTGCCTCCGGAAGATATCAACATGGCTTTAAATGGCTATCCAGGCTGGTAAATGTTGTCACCGACATGTTTACATGTTTGTCACCGACTCTGAATGAAGACTGTTCTATGTGAATATTTGCACTGATTAGCTCTACTACATCTGCTGTTCTGACAGGAGCTCCATTCCACAATGGCTTGATCCCATCAGTGCGCAAAGCACGTGTCCAACAAATTAGCCTGCAGTCATTACGCACACCGGACACTGCTGATTACTCTGTACTGAATACACATTTATTGATAGGTTCTAATGATAGTGTGGTAGTCTCCCGCTAGCCTATATGATTATCGATTGTTATTGGATTAGTATGGTATTATTCCTATAATTAAACAAAGGGAATAAATGAAGAGTTAATTGGATTACTTACCGCCCACCTGTGGTCCCCCAAAACCCCCCACCATCTCCGGGGGGATGCTGGCTGCGGTGACCTCCTCACTGGGGCTCAGCTCAGTGTCGGGGTCATCTTGAGGGGGGCCCCCGCCGGTCTGGCTCTGGGCCCGGCGAGAGGCTGCCAGCTTTTCTTTAGCTCGGCCAGCTGGGACCTTTTGAGGGCGATTCCTTCCCTGAAATCGTCCAGCTGGCCATTTATATCGATGGTGTCCCTCGCACTTTTCTCCACCGGCGTACGGAACAAGCTCATAGCTGCAGAGAAACACACAACAGATTACACATACACAGCTGTCCCACAGAGCAGACGCACTGGAGAGCAACACACAACAGATCACTCTCACACACACACACACACACACACACACACACATAGATAGAGGATAGAGGGAGGATTTAGTGTTTGCGTACACTCTGGCATTTTTAGGCAATGTTTGAATGTTGGAGAATTAATTTGATACATACATACCTCCTGTAATCCATGTGCATTCAAGACTTGGCGACGAGTTATTTTATTGTTTGGGATTTCCAGGGAAGTGCAGACCTGTCCCCAGAAGCCCTGTGCTTGAGAAACATCCTGCTCAAATAGCACACTTGAGACAGAGCTTGTAACAGGACCACTCAGCAGGAGTTGTCCTGCTACAGCTTGAATTTTTTTTTTTTCAATTTGTTTCGTTTTGTTCTATGAGGAAAAGTTAAAAGAACATCGTTGGACATTTATCCCAACATGATATGTTGATAGGTTGAATGATTAACTTACTCACCCCAAACAACTTGAACGTGCACTTTCTGTAGAAAAACAATGCAATTTAAAACGTGCATTTTTTAATCCATTTTCATATTCTTGCTTATTCATTTTCATATTACCGTATTTGTCCTTTGCATAATTCGTTTTCGCCTTTACTTTACCATTAGACAACTGTTTTACTTAAAGCACAATTGTGCCACACTGTATACAGTTTAATTAAGTAGGCTACTAACTTGCACAATAAATAATTAAATAAATAATTTGCTATAGACTACATGTCAAAAATATACGTGTTCAGGAACACATGAAGCTGGGCGGGAGGAGAACAATGACGCGATGAAGGTTGGAGTAGTAGTACCGGCAAGAATTTCAATCCACTTTCACCCCTCCATATCACCATTGTGGACCACTCAACTTCAACTATAGATGGAGCTCCAAGTCAAATCAAATGACATCTGATGTTTCTCTATGGCCGAATTGTCCAATCATCAATTGTGGAAGTTAAAACATGATATAGGTTGATACATAATAAACTGTGGGACCTTAAATAAACCACTAAGGTATCTGCAGTACCTGTTCGACACAGGTGACCACCTCATAGGTGAGGTTGGTGACCGTCAGAAATTAGAGTGATTATTCCCTGGGCTGGCAGGACGTGACGTAGTCACGTGGATCCGTGTCAGTCCCAGGGGGTACCACGCCACCTACGGGTGGGTGGTCAGGTTTTAATAAAAAGTAATTTTGGAGCAAAATAACAGTCTTCCATAGGGCTGCGTTGCAGCGTTTAAGGCACTAGTGAGAGCTCTCGTTCTCACTCGTAAAACCTGGGTTGTAGGACAACCCTAATGTTTTGCAAGCATTGCAAGTGGCACTGTGGTCATCGTTTTGCTTCTGCCTAGACGCCATGGTGGCTGCGGTCTAAACAACACAAGGCTGCGTTGCGTGCGTCATCGCGCATGGAATCGATAGTGGAATTGTTAAGGATTTTGGTTAACGATTCCAAGGAATTGATCCACTGGGACCCGGTTCTCAACAAGAACCGGTTCTCGATTCCCATCCCTAATTATAACATTGCACCTGAAACATGTATTACTCACTGTATTCACTTCAGTCAGCAGCGTCGAGGCACACCGCTGCGGGCTGTGTGCCTTTCATCCCCTCATCTCACCGCTGTGCCAAATGCACAAACACACACAGGCAGCCTGTCACCATGGATTCTCTACTTAATTCTAACCGATTTCTGTCATCTGCTTGCTAATTATGTGTGTCAATTATGTTCTTATCACCATTCAATCAAAAGAGTACAACTTGAAGTGTAAATGTCGCATTTTGGCACTCACATCCCATCGCAATCGTGTCCATAGCACCAACATGTTATGGTAGCGTATTGTAGCCTAGATTTTTTATTTTCATTCCATTGACATTATTATGCAGTATGATTTAATTTAATTTATATATTTGTATCGTATTTAATTGTTTTACATTTGTTCTTATTGTAGATCATAATTAGGTCTACAACTTTCACCTAATAATTTTCACTTTGATAGGCTATGGCGTATCAGCATGTATTGTCTATTGGGCTGTTTTTGCCAATGAACTATGCATTTAGAAATAAATAATTAAATACCATAAATGACCATTAACCACACACATTCAAATTCCAGTGTTGGTTGGTAGACTATGATTTTTCAAGTTTTTTCAATGTTCTAAACATTTCCAATGACTTGAGGCAGGGAAGTGCACGGGGAAAAACAGACGTTACTGACACAGGAGAGATCATTCAAATAATTTCTTTACAACGAAATACAGGCCCATAAGTTAGGTCTACATATCTTTTCCAAACTCATTCATGGCAAACATCCATTATCTCCGCTTGTCACAACAGAGGGAAACCACGCACTTCAGTTGGACGGCGGTCAGGCATTTCGGCTTTGGAAATAATTTGTGTGGGATAAGGTGCGTATGTGTGCACTTCTCAGTCTTCGCCACTAAGCAACTGGGGCAGGCCCGGGCTGCGTTCCAATACCCATACTTGTACTTCTTTCTTGTAGTATGTACTGCCGCTGCCCTCACAAAGTATGGATTGTAGTGTGTAGCATGCATGCAAAATGCATACTATTGGGACACACTGCATCTGTCGTCACGTGAGCTTCCTGAACTCCGACCTCTTGCTCACTTCCGCCGAGGTCCAGCGCCACATTTGAGATTTTTTTATTCAATAAACAAAGTCTGGCAATAACAAACACTACGTTATACAAAAAATTCAAGACTAAGCATTTACAAAATTGGAACAGACAATCAAATAAACAAATTGCTGTTATATTGTAATGTATGTTGTTGTTTCTAATAAACTGATGTGATGATACTTACATGCAGTCTCATTCTTAACAGTAAAATAACGTGCATATTTCTGTCTAACCAAAACAGGGACATGAAAAATAATTCAATTTAACATGGCCTTAGTGATCTACAAAGACAACTGTAGTGTCATCATAAAGGAGATGCAACACAGAGGATTACTATGTCAACAAACAAATCTAAAAATGCTAGATTCCAGGTATTAAACACTAAATAAAAATTACAATTGGACTGACATTAGAGTGAACAAGACAAACAGTCACTATTTGCACTATGGAAGCACAAATTTACAGTAAAACAGGGTTACTTGGACGACTTTCACAGAGTGGCACTTGGAGTGACACTGCATACTGGCATAAATACCACACAGGCATCTAAATACAACATTGTAAAAATACAAGGAACACTCCAATTCAATAATTTTATTACAATAATATTTTTAAAGTGAGGAAGGACCATTAGGATAAGGACTGTGATAGAGATACTGTCCAACAGTGACACATTGCAATGGACATCCCCTATAAAAACACTAAAATATAAGCGCCAACAAGCTACTAAAAATAATTTGACCACGGTAAATTGTCCAATGTACTAAGTAAAGGTTCTGTTGAAACGGGGGTAATCACTAGTGAAGTAGAAATATCATTAAATGACAATAACAGCAGTTAAAACACCCAACTTGTGGCATACTGGAGTTAGCCACACCCACGCTGCAGCTCTCACTCTCTCTCAGACCCTGAAAGAGAACACATCACTGTAACACCTTACTTTGAGCTCATTTCAATTCTTTGTCAACGCAGCTAACCTGAAGAAGGTCCATTGGGACCCGAAACGTCGTTACAAAGCTAGTTGACATTTTCAAATAAAGCCAATTAGTCAGCGTATTATAAACAAATATATAAATTGGAAGTAAACAAATAAACGGATTGGACAAATGGATAGATATAAAGATAGAGAGGGTTGGACACAGGTGTTCTACAGGAGGGGCCGCAATATGGCGCGCCGTGGACCCTATACCACACACCACCTCTCAAGAGAAAACATTCAGAAAAGCAATGCACGTCCCACATATGCATTAGTGATGGGAATTACGGCTCTTTGAAGGGAGCCGGATCTTATGGCTCTGTTCCTTTCTGAGAGCCGTTCAAAATAGCGGCTCCTCGTTCATTTTTTTTTAATGGGGCGCGCACTACTGTTTCTCTGAGAAATCACTAATATAATGATATGGTATGATTTGGATCAGATTTGATTAGACCCACCACTATTTCATTTTGCATCAGTGGACTGCAGCAGCATTCAATTACTCATACAGTATTTCCAGACCTAATGTCAATAAACTGCATTGTAAACATTACACAAGGTGACACCATATCATCTGCTTATTTAGTCAGTGAATTTACTGACTAAGCTGAAAGTTGGCGGTCCTTGATGCAATTCATGCGACACTTGCAACGCTACTCAGAAAGTCGGCAGATGCACTCCGGTTTTGATATTAAGCTGAGTCCGCCCACCCAGGGCAACTACAGCATGAGCCTAACGAGTGCACCCGACCTATCCTCCCTGCCCCATGCTCCCTGCTCAGCGGACTAGCAGAGGGAGGGAGGGAGGTCTACCCTGTGTGTGTGCTGGGGAGCGGCAGGCAGTGAAATTTGGGCACAACATTAAAACGAACGGCTCTCAAGTAGAACTCGGTTCCCTTCGTTCATAGCAAAGAGCCGTTCAATAGATTCGGGTCGTTCGCGAACGTCACAACACTAATATGCATCTGTCACTAGGACAGGCACAGGGAGGGATAAAGCATACTCTCAACGTCACTATCAAGAGCTAGGCTTTCAGCCACAATTTTTTGAACCTCAACATAATAAAGACAGACAACAACTACGTCAGGCATTCAAAACGGATGCTTGGCAGGACAGACGTAGCACATACAGTGCACCACGTAATGTGAAAGATAAGTCTGTAGACAATCCACGACCTGGGGACCCAGGCGTGGACACAAAACGATACAAGGGATATCAACAGCCACGTCAAAAATTCAGGAAGGAAGGGTGGCACACAAAATATGACACCCACAATGTCAGACATGTAGAGGAGGAATTGCCTCAGTCTGATGATCCAGAATTTGGCTTAAAGGTACGTGCTATACATAAAATCATTAAATTGGCACACCACCTGAAAAATGTCACAGAGGATCAGCCCTCACCTGGCATCAGTAAAATCACTGCTAAATTAAGTTAAGTTATCCTTTATTTATCCCCTTGGGGAAATTCATCCTCTGCATTTGACCCATCCTCTACTAGGAACCTTCCTAGAACTACAATTCCTAGCTACAATAATTAGACCAGCTATCCCCAATGAAAACATAACACGCTGGATTGAGGGTAATGCTAGGAATTGGGAATACACAACCCTTCTGATTTTACGTGATCACTACACAGACGCGCTGCAAAGTGAACTGAATTCACTACCACAGATGTCTACAGAGGGATGGCAGGACCCGTTTGAGATAGCTGCAAACTGGGCTACACGTAACCTAGGGAAACGTCTACAATATGAGACACTGGAACATGCAGAGGCCCTCATAGAGGAGAGAGAAGAGTCAGATGAGGACGAGGAGGAAGGTGAGGAGAGCGATGGCCTGGACTCTCCACCACCACTCTTACAAACAAGGGTGGCAGAGCAACTGCCACAGAGACCTATAAAAGATAGGACAACCCAGGACAACCCAGACAAAACAATGAGTCCAGGGTACCAGATCACAGATGTGGAGTATGAAGGTAATCAAGGCCCCCCTCCACAAGTACAGACCAAGACTGTGGTTGTTGCCATGACCCCCCATAAAACCACTGTTCCTCCCCCTGACCACTCATCCACCCCTCTAGGGTCACACAGAACCAAAGCAGGGCCCAAGAGTTGACCAACATACTGCACGTAACCCTGCTGTAGCATTGGATATGCAGGACATCATCTGTATGACTAGTAAAATAGTAAAATAAACACAAAGGTGCAACTGCAACCAAAAGCAGACATTCACACTGCACCACCTGATGAGGAAAACCGCATCGACCTGTCATCCATACAAACGGATATGGAAGGTCAAGGGTCAACGGAGAGGCCTACTACTAGTCCATTCAGCTTGAAGCCGAGTCGAGAGAGAACGATACTCAGAAAGCTTGCTCAAGCAAAGCTGACCCTACGTCAGAGGAGGGAAACACCTGGCTACATGGATTCATACCATACAGGTACAATGCGTTGCGCCAGAGGGAAACACAGACACCTCTAGTACGCCATTTTTCTAACCATGGATGGCTGGCGGTGCAAGCCACAGTCATCCAGCATAATCCTAGATGGACTGCCATCCAGAGGATAAGTCAAGAAAGACTATGGATCAATATATTAGACACTGTACACCCCAGGGGATTAAATCGAAAGTGAGGTCACCTTACCCCCCCGGGGGGGAGCTTTTGATGGAGTGGCGGAGTGCCAAAAACCCTAATCCCTAACCCACTGTTGCGGGCATGTAGGCTATGTTGGCGAACCTAAACTGTCGGAATGGCGGTACTAAAATGTGTCGTAATAGGGGCACGTCGGGCATGTCGTAATAGAGGCATGTCGTAATAGGGGGATGTCGTAATAGAGGATTGTCGTAATAGGGGTATGTCGGAATGGAGGTCGCCTCCCCCGGGAAACATAGGACGTGGGGAACATAGAACCCTTTTTAGCAGAACATAGAACCCGGGGAACATAGGCATGACCCCTGCTGAATGATACTAAGTGACCGTTTAAACATTTTCCTCAAATATTTTCTTCCCTTCAGAATCAGGACTGTAAAGAGCCAATGTTTACCATTGTGTATTTGCTGGTATAACAACTTGTTCTACCAGCAAATACACAATGGTAAACATTGGCTCTTTATGGGGTAAATGCAAAATGCCATTGCGTAAATGGCAGTTGTTTTTACCATTTACCATCAAAAATGTAGGCTACATTGTACTGAATGAAGCAAATGTTTGATGCAACCACGTGCAAATAGTATATGAAATAAGTATTCGGTTTTAAGATTCCAGTGGTGTATTTTGTGGGGGGGGGGAGGTCACCACAAAACAATTACGCTTAGGGCACCCCAATGGCCAGCAGCGGCTCTGATAATGGCAGTCACTCAACTAAATATTGCTCAAATAGGCTACTTTGGGCAGTTTTGGCAGTATTTGCCTAAATTAATTTTTGGGCTGGAAAACAGCTGTCTGGCAAGTTGCCAGACACAGCTGTTTCCCACAGCCGTTTGAAGCCCAATTTGGGCCGAGTCCAATTTTTTTTTCTTCCAATTCACAGTTGTTCACATAGACAGGTCATGTAAGTCCTCTAGACGGAGCGCACAAGGTTCAAACAGATTCTGGTAGGCCAAATTCAAGCACTTTTAATGACTTTTTTATTTTTATTCAAGCACTTTCCAGACCTGTACCTGGGAGGGGAGCGGCCGGGCCTCGAGCGGCCTGTCGGCGACCCAGGCCGGTTGCGGGAGCTGCCGCCGCACACCCCAGATGGTCCCGGTGGAGGGGAGGGGGAGTGGATGGGAGGAGAGCCCTCGCCCTCGCCCTCCGACTCAGTGGTGTCCACTGCTGTAAATAAAATAATTGTATGAGCACTCAATCTGTTTGTCACCGACTCTGAATGAAGACTGTTCTATGTGAATATTTGCACTGATTAGCTCTACTACATCTGCTGTTCTGACAGGAGCTCCATTCCACAATGGCTTGATCCCATCAGTGCACAAAGCACGTGTCCAACAAATTAGCCTGCAGTCATTACGCACACCGGACACTGCTGATTACTCTGTACTGAATACACATTTATTGATAGGTTCTAATGATAGTGTGGTAGTCTCCCGCTAGCCTATATGATTATCGATTGTTATTGGATTAGTATGGTATTATTCCTATAATTAAACAAAGGGAATAAATGAAGAGTTAATTGGATTACTTACCGCCCACCTGTGGTGCCCCAAAACCCCCCACCATCTCCGGGGGGATGCTGGCTGCGGTGACCTCCTCACTGGGGCTCAGCTCAGTGTCGGGGTCATCTTGAGGGGGGCCCCCGCCGGTCTGGCTCTGGGCCCGGCGAGAGGCTGCCAGCTTTTCTTTAGCTCGGCCAGCTGGGACCTTTTGAGGGCGATTCCTTCCCTGAAATCGTCCAGCTGGCCATTTATATCGAGGGTGTCCCTCGCACTTTTCTCCACCAGCGTACGGAACAAGCTCATAGCTGCAGAGAAACACACAACAGATTACACATACACAGCTGTCCCACAGAGCAGACGCACTGGAGAGCAACACACAACAGATCACTCTCACACACACAAACACACACACACACACACTCTGCATATCAGCAAAGAATCTATTGATTTGTTGAACACGTTTTTTTGTCGCTGCATAATTCCATTCGGTTTTATTTCAGTTTCGATGTTTTCACTGTTATTCTAAACATGTGGAAACTTTGTACAAATAAATAAACATGTGGTGTGACAAGAGTTCTTCTGTTTTTTAAAGATTATTTTTGGGGCATTTTGCCTTTATTGGATAGGAAAAAATCCTTCATACCAAATGCAATAAACCTGCTAAATTCATAAACCCCATCCACATAAGAACCATGTCCGTTATCACTGCCTGTATATGTCACACGGCTTTGGTCTCAGCTACTATTATAGGTAAGATGTGATGCATCAATATTGTAATTATACTGTTTAATAACAATCGAAAATCTTGCTCGTAGCTGCTTTAATCTGTGGACCAGTGATGTCATTTGTGCTTGAATGACATCACTGGTCCACAACTTAACTCAAATCAACTCCCAATAACTGTCAAACTAAATGAATGTCTGCAAAACTGCTTACAGTTTTTGGATACGGTATGTGTGAGATCATGTCCAAAATAAATCTGCACTGTGATCGGTGGCTATCAGTCAGACAACTTTTTTAAATGAGCATCCCTAGTTTGAACGTGTGTTTTGTGTTAGAGTGGGATGAGAGTAGTGCTGCACGATTTGGGGGAAAGGTGCGATTAGCGATTATGGTGGACAATATTGCGATTGCGATTGTGATTGCGATATAATATGTTTTTGACGGTATGATAACCTTGGACAAAAATACCACGGTTTCACATATCACAGACTAAAATACATGAAATATGTTACAATTTAAAATTAATTAAAACTAAAAAAATAAAACAATTTGAAATAAAATTATCTTTACAAAAAAATAAAACATTTTGAGACATTTGCCTGTCCCAAACATGTAAAAAAAGAAACACCAGACAAATAGAAACTGCACTGTGTTACAGCACATAGAAGATGGCTCAGCAAAGTTGCAAAGTTAGTTACATGTCTGTCCAGTAATACTAATGATACACCCCGTTTATTTATTTTGTAGCGACAGATGGCCTTAAACGCCACACTCACGTGACGCTTCTTGAGAGAGAGAGGTGAGGTAACGTGCATCTGCAGACTTTTAACGAGGGACCATGAAGGCATCATGTGACAGGCTAGTTAGCTAGCCTGGAGGTGATGCTGCCAGTGCTGGCCACAGCTGCGACAGTGTTTTGCTATCAACCTTGTTAATCTCGTTATATTCTTCATCACAGCGGGTCATCCCCACTGTGCACTTAATCACGCACTAGTTCTGCATAAGCACCTGCAGCTCTCTCCTTATTTTACTGACGTTCTCACTAATCACACGGCTGTTTACATGCGTTTCTGAACGAACGGCTAGCTAGTTATTAGCATAGCTTGCTGTTAACGATCATGGATGTTCTCTCTCGCCCTCTCGGTAGATAATACGTAACCTTGCTGCACATAACATTACTTATTTGCGGGAGTCCATGGGAGAAGTCTCCCGCTAGTATTGATGCCCAGTGTGATGGCAGAGAAACGTGTTTGCTGCGTCGCGTGTAATGTTAGTTTAGAGGAGGCTCTCACACACTCAAAAAGACGTGAAAAAAATAAAATAATCGCACACTTTTGCTTTTACTTTTGCACTTTTAAATGCAATTTACATGTCACGTTATGCTGACACACTTATCCAGAGACACTGACATGAGCATTCGACTAAGACAAAAATATCATGCTAAAATATGCAATAATTGTTTGTTTTAAATCAGGTAGACAGACACAGATAGACCAAAATAAAAAGACAGGCAAGCAGATGGCTAACCAGCCAAACAAGTGAGAAGAGAAAAATACAGAGACAGCATTTTTCTAGAGACATTTCAGACACATTTGATCAAAACAAAGTGAAATACCGTGCTGTCTGGGAGCCGCGGTGGAAGCTGGTGCCAGCTGCTGGAGGCAGTTTTTGTTGGTGTTCAGGTGGCCCTCCAGGTAGAGCACCTAGGTTCAGGAACACAAGGTTCTTTCAAGATCTCAGGGTGTTAAACATTTAAAATAAGTTACTAAGCAGTTCCTATTTATAATAAATCTGTTATGACATGAACACAGTACTTGAACAGTGTATTTTCCAACTAATTAAAATAACATACATAATACTGAAATATACACACGTCAACAGACAACAGATGATCAGAAAATCGGATCTATGTAGGTAGTTCCACAGCAACGTGTTATTGTATTTTATTTGCTTTTTGGGTTTCAGTTATTGTTGGAGTTTGCATTGGCCCTGTGGGTGTGTACTGGAGAGCAGCGCCAGCGCTCCCTGCAGCTGAGGGGTGAACAAAGTGACTACATTTCAAACACAACCAATCATCATGTCAAAAACCAGGAAAATAAGGCCTAGGTTCAAAATACTATCTTTGAAGTTACCAGTCTGAGTTTCAGCATCTCCATGCAGTGTTTCCCCTAGAAAAATCTTCAGGCCTGGAGGGATTTCGAAACATACCCCGACCACAACGGTGGGGGCCCTCGCTAGCGATGCTAAACTTTTAGCTAACCTGTTCGCATCTATGTTGGCAATGCCATAGTATCATCATACTATTATGGGATGCGATGCGAACAGTTGTATTATGGGATATGCGTTTCCCCAGCAACGACACGTTGACACGTTTTGGAACAGCACTGCACGCTGGCACAATGCTCCTAAAAGCAAAATGCTTATTGTTTTGAATGATTTGGCATATTCTATTAGTGTCCACTGTCAACACCAGTATTATGGTATTGTAATAATATGCCATAAAGGTTTATTGAAATTTTGGGGAGAGCAGGGGAAAAAATTCTATTTGATTTTTTTGCATTTTTTCTGGCCTGGCAGGGGCGCTGTTGGCCTGGCGGGCCCGCCATGCCCGTAGAATGGTAGGGGAAACACCATGTAAGTGAACTGACCCGCCTCTCGTCCTGGAAAAGGTCATTGGTGACAGAGGCCAGCTCATCGGTGAGCGACGCCAGCTGGGACCTTTTGAGGTTGGGCCCCCGCCGGTCTGGCTCTGGGCCCGGCGAGAGGCTGCCAGCTTTTCTTTAGCTCGGCCAGCTGGGACCTTTTGAGGGCGATTCCTTCCCTGAAATCGTCCAGCTGGCCATTTATATTGATGGTGTCCCTCTTACTTTTCTCCACCAGCTTCGGGAACAAGCTCATAGCTGCAGAGAAACACACAACAGATTACACATACACAGCTGTCCCACAGAGCAGACACACTGGAGAGCAACACACAACAGATCACTCTCACACACACACACACACACACTCTCCGTTCGTCTGGAGGAGGAATGGCAGCTGAAACACAAAGAGACTGAGGAGCTCTCACCCCACCTGCGGCTCACAGTTCATGGTGGAGCGACTTCCGGGGCCTTCACCCCCTCTCCCTCTCACCCGTGCATCAGCCACGGTGCGACCTTACAGTAGGTCCGCGAGGGAGAGGAGGTAGCTTGGCCATCCCAGCCGAAGCCGCTCCCACCAATCTTACCTAAACCGCAGGCAGGGCTGAATACTGCTCCCCAGCTCCGCCATTCCTCCTCTCGACTCTGGCACGTCAGTCCTCCATGTCCAGCACGGCTCTCTCTCCGACTCTGCGTCAGGCTGTCTGCTTTCTGTGCGTCTGTCTCTGTCCCGCACACCAGCTCTGCATCCCCTAATCAAGAGTCCGGAGCAATTGAGGGAACCACCCACAGAGCCCCGTGCGCTAATCACAGCCATTGTGCCCCGAATAATTAAGACAGTCCCGCGAAATAGAGAAACTCCCCCTACAGACAGTGCCACCCCCAGGTTAACCATGGCACCCACATTTCTGCCACACACACCAATAGACCCTTCTCATGGGGGCCATTTTGGGTCGAAAAGACAGGGTAAACACAGGTGCAAGCAAAACACTAATGAGGGTTTCCAACTTCCAATGATTGGAATTTGGAAACCCTCATTAGTGTGTTGCTTGCACCTGTGTTTACCCTGCCAATTTGACACAAAATGGCCCCCGTGAGAAGGGTCTATACATCACCCTGTGACAGGTTCACCTCGACTTTAAGCAATTATGATGACTCAATGAGCACACTGACGCATGCCCATGTTTTTCAAGTCCTCTCCATTTGCAATTTCCAGTATTTTGATTAAGCAAATTGAAAATAGCTATATTATGTTAATACTAGAGGCAATTAAATTAGATAGAAGATGGCAGCATAACAGTTATACTGTACCATATCCTGTCTAATTTAATACTGCAACTTCTTGTGGATTGGGTAAGTTCAGGAGAGGTCTCGCCTTGACTTGGTGTTGGGGAAAAGCTTCCTTTTCTGCTGGAAAGAGTGCTCACCTGCAGCTCCTGGAAGAGTCTCCAGCTGTCCTCCCACTGGTGAACCCCTTCAAAAAGCTCCTATTGAAAGAATAAAGGGTCTTAATGAAATATGTGCAGTGTCACATGTTTAGTGTAAATTGTCACATGACCAGAGCTGTTTACTTCCTGGTTGCACCAGGCTGCATCAACGCTCCCAAACAAAAGGTTATTAAAGTATGTTAACATAAATATAGGACAACAATTTTTTGGCACACATAATCTTGAAGGTGTCTAGTGTTGGTATATGCATTTGCAATTATTCAACTTTGTTCACTGTGGTCATATAATGAGTAAACATGTTGATGGCAACAATAGTGACCGGTGGATAGTGCTTCTAGGTATACACATACATTAGTGATGGGTCATGATTTTCAAATGTACGTCAGCCACGCCAACAATGGTGTGTCACAGGAGAACAAGGTTCAGAGTCGGGTGGGCAACTGGCAGCCTGCGGGACGCATGCGGCCCCCAACCTCACTCCGTGTGGCCCCTGTTTGTTTTTGTTTTGTTTTACAAGCGGACGCTTTTGATTAGGTTAGGTTAGACCACCCAAATCAGTTTTTATTTTACTGTACATGTCCCAGAACATGGTGCTAATGGTGTTAGAATAAAAATAATAATAAACATATCGATACTTGGTGCCAGTGGATCGATAACGTATCGCAAGTGGAAATATCACGATACCGTGAGTATCGATATTTTGTCCCACCCCTACTAGTTAGTGGGGAAATTAATTAAATGATACTGTACTACAGTAACTAAAATACTGCCCAAAACTGCCCAGAGCAGCCAGATCTCCAGAGCTCCACATCCAGCCCTGAGGGACTCCACAGCCCTCTGACATCACTGCTGCCTGACTGCTGACAATCTGAGAAATGTCTGTTCTGGGTGACTAGTTTAACATAAACCAAGCGGAAAATATATATATAATATATATAAGGGCCATGTTGTAAATACCCGAAATTCTCCTTGTGAAGCACTTGATTCAGCTGCATTTTGCTGGGAGATGCACAGAGAAGCCTTTTTCTACCTGTGTGTACATTGCAAAGTTGCCTCACAGCAAGAAGGTCCCGGGTTCGAACCCCGGTCCGTCCCAGGTCCTTTCTATGTGGAGTTTACATGTCCCCCCCCGTGTTTGTGTGGGTTTTCTCCGGGTGCACCGGTTTCCTCCCACCATCAAAGACATGTATGTTAGGGTTAATACTCCTGTCAGTGCCCCTGACCAAGGTACTGGCAAAAAGAACTGGAGTTGGTCCCCGGGTGCTGCACTGCGGCTGCCCACTGCTCCTAGTTCTAGGAAGGTTCCTAGTAGAGGATGGGTCAAATGCAGAGGATGAATTTCCCCATGGGGATAAATAAAAGATAACCTAACCTAACCTAACCTACAGTAGCTGTGTTTTATTTAAAGTATTGTCTTAATCGGGATAATATCGGAATATTGCAGTCCATGTAAACATACAGTTTATGCTTTGTACTGTTTGTTAATTTGTTTTCATTTTCAGCAAAAGTTATTACAGTATGTCCAAAACCAGATTGCATTTCAAAACATCCCCTATGATTAGATTGATTTATTTCATTTTTCCTAGACTTTTCTGATAGTCTGCCATATATGTAATCCACTTTTTATGAAACATACATCTCAAGTCTTCCATAATCTCACGAAGGGGAACTTAATTGTCTTTCAAATCAGATTTAGATACTCCTTTCACTTCAATCTTTCTAGTGCACTGCTGAATCCTCCTGTTTCCATAACAGTGATCAATCTGAACTGAACTGCACAGAGAAATCACTGGCTTCTCAATTCAAATCTGACATATAGACAGTTTTAACTTGACAACATAAACATTCTAATCTGACATATAGACGGTTTTAACTTGACAACATAAACATTCTAAATCTTATACTTCCTGTTGCAGTGTTTAATACAATAGCTGACAGGAAATAAGATCCCTAGCAACACAATTCTGTGAAAACCATCTATACATGATGTTTCATAATATAGAGTTGTTCTTAAAAAGACACCTTGTTCTCCTGATTTATACCTAACATGAACATGTATTTTTCGGCATAAAAAGGAATTTTGCTGGATAAAAAAAAAATACACCAGACATCAAAACACTGTTTAAAAACGCCCTAAAATGTCCACAGATGTGAGGTGTGACATCAAGTAAAACCAAACCGATTCAGAGCTCACCAACCTCGATAAGACAGACTGAACTGTGGTGTCTGGGGACCCCCAGTGGTCCTTGAGGGGATTCCATGGGCAGCAAAATGGTAATCTTATTTTCACTATAATTCAATCCATAAGTAACACAATGACAGAATGTATGACTATTTTGGTCATGCATGAGTGTCCTACACTTTCTGTAATAAAACGTCTAAAAGCAAAAATCTTATCAGATGGGGGACCCTGGAACAAAATCTGATGGGTGTCCGTGGTTTATAATTTGTGTCAGTTTAGGGCTCCTTGATGTGAAGAAGTTTGAGAACAACTGGTTTGAAGTATATCCTCACATGCAAAACAATACAGGGCGCCCACATATGCTGATGTGAGACATGATTAGAAAAAGTAGTACAAAAACAGTCAAACAAGTAGGCAAAATTATTCTCTGTGCCACAATATTAATTTCTGTGCTGAGTGTTTAGTGAGGGAAAAGCTGCATTTCACCCAAAGCTGCACAGCAATAATTATGTTTTATTTTGCTTATTTATTTTGTCTGATTTGAAAATGTAATGCCTTTTTATTTCCATGGTCAGCAGGACAGTAACGCCTCAGAGGTCTCAGAGGTTCTGCAGCACAAGGAGCCACAAATCCATTTTACATCCTACTGCTGCCCTCTGCTGGATCTCTCATCTTATTACAGCGTCTGTGGGGCTGCTGCTCTGGAGGATTGATTGATTGATTGATTGATTGATTGATTGCTTGATTGCTTGTTTGATTGATTGATTGATTGATTGATTGATTGATCTATTTGGTTTTTTAATAAAGGTTGTGAAGCAAAATGGGTTTAGGCAGTTGTGCAAAATAAGGTTAAAATGGATGAGGAGTTTGGCTCCAGTGTGTTAGAACAGTGGTTCTCAAAGTGAAGTCTGGGGACCCCCAGGGGTCGTTGAGGGGGTTCTAGGGGGTCCCCAGCAAAAATAATGATTTATTTTCACTATAATTCCACAATAAGTAACAGAATGACAGAATGTATATCATGGGTTTCATGAACTTTCTGTACTAAGACTTCTAAAAGGAAATAAATCTTATCAGATGGGGGACCCTGCACAAAATCGTATCAAATGGTGATCTAAGTTCTGTCAGTTTAGGGGTCCTTGACATGAAAAAAATTGAGAAAATTTTATTTTACACTTGTAGCCTATAGACAGTTTTAACTTGACAACAATAACAACCGTCACAACCCACCTGAATATCCGGTTTACTTCCTGTATACATAGCTGAGCGCAGGCTGATATTCGGCTCATATTAAATGTTAACGTTAGGCCGTGTCTCCAACAGACACAAGGTAGCCTATTTCGGTATTATGTATTGTAGTAGTAGTTGTTGTTGTTGTTGTTGATAGTTGCCATAACAACCACCCCTGTCGGAAAGACGTGCACACGCTGGGAAGGAAGCGTTGTTGTCCCGGAGGCGATTTTTTTTTTGGATGATGGCGAAGGCTATGCGAAGGCATAACCCGCCCCTCTCTGCCTCTGATTGGCCTAGCGTCAAACTTCCATCCAAACACATTCGCTTGGCTATCCTGCATTACATCTCTTTCTACAGTCTGTGGTCAGACCGTCACACTCAGTGGGTCAGACAGACATAGCCTACAGCAGTTACGCTTGCTACTGTAGCCTGCATGAAAGACGCCAGTGTGTTTATGTTTTTAATATAGTAATATCTATGGTCTATAACGCTGCCACTAATCAGAGGCAGAGAGGGCCAGGGGGCGTGATTTCTAACCCCACATAGGATGGGTGGGGTGGGTTATGCCTTCGCCATCATCCAAAAAAAAATCGCTTCCGGTAAGCTAGCTAGCTAGCTAATGTTAGCTGCTGGTTGGTTGGCTAACTAGCGAATGTTAGCCGTTAGCTAATGTAACGGCGTTGTGTAGGTGGTACTTGCAGCAACCCATGTTAAGGGCTTGTCCAGGGGTGGATTCGAACTGCCGACCTTCGGCTTGGGAGTCCAGCGTGTTAACCGCAACACCAAGAGAGCTAGCTCCCTTGGCGGAGCTGGTTAACATGCCTTTATACCTGGGGAGTGAGTTTAACCAATCCACTCGCTACCACTCGGGACTCACGAGGAATCTGCGCTGATTCAACTCGGTTACACTAACGTTAACGCGTCGGGGGGAGGAAGTCCATCTATGGTCCATCCGGTTATGGGGCACAGGACAAATTGTCATCACAGGATAACGCTGATTGGCTCAGATCTGTTCAAATCTGAGCCAGCCAATCGCGTTGTCCTGCACTGTTTGGACCGTGTATAAAAGGCGACCGCTGACCCGGGGGAGAGAAGAGGAGGCGAGAGGGGGAGAGGGAGAGGAGCAGGAGAGAGGAGAGGAGAGGAGAGGAGGAGAGCGCCGCCAGCGGCACCACCCCGCTGGGCACAGACACCCAGGCCAGCCGAGCCACCCCAACCTCCAGGCTGCCACCACCCAGGCTAAGTGCCCCTCTGCTGTGCAGACACCCAGGGCAGCCACTCCCACCAGCAGGCTGCCACCACCCGCCCTGCCCCTCACCCTGCCCGGTTCCCACACCCCCGGCCGAGACCCCCCTCCAGAACCCCGCGCACCAGGCGGACCCGGTGCATGGCGCGACGCAGTAAACAAACTCATGTTTCCCTCGTCACCAGTCATGCTGGACATCAGTACAAGTGTGAGATCCCTCTCATTCCCGCAAATATGTAATGTATATGCATATGTTTTTCCGCCCATAAGGGAGGGTAAAGGGGTAAGCTTCCAGGGGTGTCGCCACTAGGGGGGGCGCTGGAGCCAGGCATTTTTTTTTTTTTTACACTAAAATATATCTCCCATCGTGAAAATGCGGCAACTAATTAATTTTTTTGCAAGGAGTCGAACAAATACACAAAACACAGCAGCAGTAACAAGGCATGCTTGGGCAGGAGTGCTCCACGGGTCATGAGCTGGTAGTCCAGAAAGGCCCAACGAGGACTGAACCAGACTTCCCCTCGCCAAGCTGTACATTTCTGTCGGTCTGTTTATTTGTCTCTATCTGTCAGTCCGTCGTCCGGAGCGATGACCTCGAGCTGGGCAGCGTTTGGCCCCCGTTGGTCATCACTCATGATGCCACAGCTCCTGGAAGTTCAAAGGTCAAATGCTGCCCTCACAGGAAACCTGGAAGCCAGACACTCACTCTATGTCTGTCTCTCTCTCACACACATACACACACACACACACACACGACAACTCCACAACTCAAGTGCAATCAGAGGTGATCAGACATTAAATGACTTGAGCTTGTCTGAGGCCTGGAGGCAGACACACACAGAGGTCAGTGTGAGAACCTAACCAGACCAATGAACCAGACCTAACCATGCAGCACTCAAAATAGACTTCAGTTCGTTACAGCAGCATTGTGTAGTAGGTAGGCTAACTGGCTTATGGAAATATTGACAGTAGTACTAGCATAAATCTAGACATAAACATTTCATCATTGTGGAAGGCTAGAGTTTTATGTTTACAGTATGTGCTGCTTTGTATGTATTTTTGCATGTATGCATATAGATATTTATATGTAAATGTTTTCTTTTCATTTAGATGCCTATTTCTCTCCTAAAGTACTTTGTGACTACGGCTTTGAAAGTTGCTATATATGTATATATATGTACTGTAAATATTCACTTACAGTGATTTAACCATCTGATGGCAGTGTGCTTCCGACATTTCTGATTCCGTTTAGAAATACAATCTTGCACAAATGTGACAGAAAATGATTTAGTGTATCGCAAAATTAAATGCGCTTTGATTCAACGTAAGAATTGTCCCTTAGAAACAGTATCATGAAAATGGTATTGATATCAAACATTATTTCAACCGTATCCATCCCTTCAACAGAAAACAAATGACAACCAAAATCAATGTGATTAAGTGTTAAGTTAAGTTTTAATGACTTTTGACAAGTAGGCACTTTCCATTCACACAAAGAAAAAAAAACAGTGGAAAATATAAATCACATCATCTTCATCTCTATTTTTTTTTACAGAAGAAAAGCAAGTGGAAGCTCCGCCTCCCGTCTCTTGCTGCTTTCAGGGCGTAAATTAACAGGCTGTCTGACCTCGAAACCAGTTCAAGTTGAGCTGCGTTACTTATCTGAACAAGCAAAATACCCGAGGAGCTTAGAAATGGTTTAGATAACAGATGTGATAAGGAAAGAATATGTCAATAAATGATCATCCATTAGACGCTTTAACTAATGAATGAAGAGCAGAGTTCGAGCCCGTTTCAGGAAGACCTCTGACCTTACGCCATACTCTGAAGCAACGCTCAACCTACGCTGAACCCACAAGTTTCATTTCGGCGTCCTTGTTAACAGGCGAAGCCGTCCACACCAGCCGCGCGCGTGCCTTGCTTAAGGATTCAGTCCTATTTTCCAAGCGTGAAGCTGCCAGCTATGAAGTCAATGGGAGTTGTGGGCGGGCTCAGCGAGGCGCTGAGACAAAGAGAGGGCTTCTGGTGTGACCGGTTAAGCGTGAGCTCAACTTCAGTCCTGCTTATGTTAAGCGGCAGGTGTGAACAAAGGCTTACAATATGTAGTATCAAGTCTTCATCAACCATCATCCCACAAGGAAACTTTAAAGGTAGCAGCAGGCTGTGGTCTGATAAAGACCCGTTTTCCAGCAGTGGGGCAGAAGCGAGCTAGGTTGAGAAGCTCAACGTAGGGCTGGGCGATATGGACCAAAATCACATCTCTTTTATTTTTAGGCAGAATGACAATACACAATACATATCTCAGTATGTTCTACGAAGTGTGCAGATTCTTTTTTTCTTGTGCATTTTCATTCTTATAAATATATTTAACTTGGGGGGCAAAAACATTTTAAACAGTACAACATGCACCGTGTAGAAGACATAGTACCCTTTAGAATGTTTAGAATGTATAATTACGTGGATTTTGATGCTACACAACTACACAATTCCCTTGTAGGTAATATTTCTTTATTTACAGCTAATATGTCTTAGTTTTAGGACAAGGGAATCAACATGGCACGCTGGTCAGACTCCATCAGGGGCTATGGGCTGACCTAGTGTCCTCTAGAGAGAGAGTGGCGTCAGCGGAGGACCAAAATGCGAGACTCATTAGCCAATGAACAGCCAGGAATGGGTCTCGTGCTACTTTTGCATGCCAAAATAAAGCTGATAATGTACAATTTGATTCAAGGGGGGAAAAACCCTTTCAGAGTACAACACAAACTGTCTATTTTGCTGCAACTCGACAGTGCTGCTTAATCCAGGACTGTACTTCCTGGAACTCTTGAGTAAAAAACTGGTCCATTGGAGTGAATGGAGATGTCGGGACTCTTCTATCTATACGGCTCTGGGCTGATCAGCTCCATGCCTTCAGTGTAGACCAGTGGTTCTCAAATGGGGGTCCGGGGACCCCCATTTGAGAACCACTGGTCTAGACTGGCTCCTTCGGACTCAGCAGTATGTATGGCAACAATGTACAGGCAGGCAGGGAGCAAGAGGGAGGGATAACAAGGAATACCTGTAGAGGGCGGTAGGTCTGTGAATACAAGCACTTCAGGGGGTTATATAGGGTCCTGGTACTACGGCGAGGGAATGACAGAAGGAAGGACAGAATGTAAAAAGGCGAGATGATACAGAGAGACGGGGCAGAGAAAGAGAGAGAGAGATAGAGAGACTGGGCAGAGAAAGAGAGAGAGAGAAAGAGAGACTGGGCAGAGAAAGAGAGAGAGAGAGACGGGGCAGAGAAAGAGAGAGAGAGAGAGAGAGACGGGGCAGAGGGAGAGAGAGAGATAGAGAGACTGGGCAGAGAGAGAGAGAGAGCATGGGGGGGGGATTTTGGTCCTTTCAGGAGGTCTTGTCTTTGAAGTAGGCCTCTTCGATGCGTCTGCAGAAGGACAGCAGGTTGCTGTAGCTTTTGATCCTCTCTTGGAGCTCGGAGCTCGTCAGCCTGGTGGTCAGGATGGTGAACAGATGACCGAA
The DNA here is from genome assembly GCF_964638095.1 of Poromitra crassiceps. Classification (NCBI taxonomy): domain Eukaryota; kingdom Metazoa; phylum Chordata; class Actinopteri; order Beryciformes; family Melamphaidae; genus Poromitra; species Poromitra crassiceps. The sequence goes on along the minus strand of NC_139633.1, from coordinate 1,604,259 downwards.
CACCAACGCATCCAACTCTGTGGGCCTGGAGCAAAGAGAGAGAGAGACACACAGACTTATTCCAGATTCATGCTAAACAAATTCCAAACAAACAATTCCATTCTTGATTTGTAGACCATAATGATTAACCTAATGATTTATTATTGCTGTTTAAACAAAACAGGAAACCAACCTTTTCATTGTCTGACTACAGCGGCTAGTAGATTGCAAAATATACACAAATATAACACTTTTACTATTTTCACTTTTACTATTTTCTGTCTCCCAGCTCATTTTGTCACCCTGCTGCCCATCTTACCACCCAAGTAGGATTTTAGAATAGCAAAAACTCAAACTTAACGCTGATTTATGCTTCTGTAAATTAATTATTCGGTTAAAGGCAGTCACATATCAATGAGTTTCCTCTAAGTGCGCTTTTTAGACTGAACAAATAGCAGATGGACAGACAGACGGACAGGCAGACAGACAGTTAACATACTGTTTGTTGAAGAAGAATTGTTGGGTCCCCAGACGCTGAGAGAGAGCCTGGCAACACTGGCTCACATCCTCATAGACCTGAAGCACATGAGAAGTAGGGCTGGGTATTGGCAAGGACCTCACTATACGATACGTATCACAATACGATTGTATCACAATACATTGTGATACAATACATATTGCGATACTCTACATAATTTACTGAAAATAAAAACATGCTGTTCACCACCCACGTAGTTTACTAATATGTACATCACTTTATATTGATAACTAAGTGGACAAATTGAGTCAAAACTACTGAGTGTTGAGTGTGTTACTGAACGCGCTGAAATAAAAAGTATTCTTATTGTGTCACTGAACACACAGCTGTGCAAAAAAATCGATATGGCGATATATCACGATATTTTTCAGAAATATCGATACAGTATTGCGGGAAAAAATATCACGATATATTGCCGTATCGATTTTATTGCACAGCCCTAATCAGAAGGGATACTTAGTTCCTCTGGTCACCAGTTTAAATCCCTTTCACTTTTGTTTGAGTTAACCTTCAGCTATAGATTAGATTACTACAAAAGCCATCAGGATATCTATATAGAGCAGTTGGCTGATATGGCGATATTCTATGATTCATTATTGTGGAAATTGATTTGTGTATCCCCATCAAACCCCACAATTAAATGAGAAACTGTGCCAAACTCATGGGTAAAAAGACTCGTTGCCGGGTGGTTGCTAACCTGTTCCAGGGTTTTTCCCCCCCAGCCAATGGCGTTCATCTTCTTGCGAACCTCCCACTGCTTCTGATAGGCCAGGATGTGGTTCAGAGGCCACGAATAGGGACTGCTGTATCTTGGACGAGAGATCTGTGGAAAACACACACTCAATGAAGCTGAAATGTGGTTGAGATGTGGCTGCTGGAGAGAGCAGGAAAGCTTCGACACAGTGCACAGCACACACTGACCTCTGAAGCTGTAGCATCGTCACACCACTGGATGTACAACTGTAGAGGAGAGGAAAGTTATAAATACATCTGTGTTGGTGTTAAGATATCACAATACTGTATAAATACATCTGTGTTGGTTTTAAGATATCACAATACTGTATAAATACATTTGTGTTGGTGTTAAGATATCACAATACTGTATAAATACATCTGTGTTGGTGTTAAGATATCACAATACTGTATAAATACATCTGTGTTGGTTTTAAGATATCACAATACTGTATAAATACATCTGTGTTGGTGTTAAGATATCACAATACTGTATAAATACATCTGTGTTGGTTTTAAGATATCACAATACTGTATAAATACATCTGTGTTGGTGTTAAGATATCACAATACTGTATAAATACATCTGTGTTGGTGTTAAGATATCACAATACTGTATAAATACATCTGTGTTGGTTTTAAGATATCACAATACTGTATAAATACATCTGTGTTGGTGTTAAGATATCACAATACTGTATAAATACATTTGTGTTGGTGTTAAGATATCACAATACTGTATAAATACATTTGTGTTGGTGTTAAGATATCACAATACTGTATAAATACATCTGTGTTGGTTTTAAGATATCACAATACTGTATAAATACATTTGTGTTGGTGTTAAGATATCACAATACTGTATAAATACATCTGTGTTGGTGTTAAGATATCACAATACTGTATAAATACATCTGTGTTGGTGTTAAGATATCACAATACTGTATAAATACATCTGTGTTGGTGTTAAGATATCACAATACTGTATAAATACATCTGTGTTGGTGTTAAGATATCACAATACTGGACTAATGACGAGGTTGCTTTTTAAATGATTTGAGAACAATCCTTTGTAACTTTCATAACTCAAGAACATCGCCCATATGGTTTGAGCTATATGTGTGTGTGTGTGTGTGTGTGTGTGTGTGTGTTGTGTCTTTGCAGTGAGCCGCAAATCACTGTGTGTAGTGTAGTGTGTGTGTGTGTGTGTGTGTGTTGTGTCTTTGCAGTGAGCCGCAAATCACTGTGTGTAGTGTAGTGGGTGTGTGTGCGTGTGTGTGTGTGTGTGTTGTGTCTTTGCAGTGAGCCGCAAATCACTGTGTGTAGTGTAGTGGGTGTGTGTGCGTGTGTGTGTGTGTTGTGTCTTTGCAGTGAGCCGCAAATCACTGTGTGTAGTGTAGTGGGTGTGTGTGCGTGTGCGTGCGTGCGTGTGTGTGTGTATACCTCAGCAGTAAGCAGCATGTTGTTGACCAACTCCATGTAAGCTTTCATTTCAGCTCTCTGAACGTCATCTAAGCCGTCGCTGAGAGAATGACCCTGAAAAGACACAAACGCAGAGAGAAACTGTCTTCCCATCTTGAATGGATAAACAATTTTCAAACTAATAACCAAGCAAATACAGAGATAATCTGACACGCATGTGAATTCCTAAAGAAAATGAGTGTAATTCCCAGCAAATTAAATCAATAAGGCCTTCAGGTATTAATTAATATGTCTCAAAAACACATTTTCTCCATCAGGCGTGCATGAGTGACTCTTTAATGTGTTGAATTCCAGGCATTTGATGTACACTTAGTTTTCACTTTGCCCATCGCCTCATTAAGAAATGGCACCTATGTGTTACGTGACTTTAGAACACGGCTCTCTTGAATACTCGATTCTGATTGGTCAATCGACAATATTCACCGGTCATTATTTCTCGACAACCGACCGCTGCTCTGCCACACCTGGATCAATCAGTTGATAAGAGCTTTTTGTCGGCAAACACTACTAATTAGGCCAACCAGTTGCAGCTGTGGTGTCTTGTGTGCCAATTACGAATGAAACCGCTTCGTCGTTGAAAACGCTATTAAAAAATCTATTTGAATAATTATTTTTGTCAGATTATTGAATGATTTAGTTGTAGGCCGTGTTCTAAGCGGGATAATGTATATTGAGGCGGTGATTACTGGGAAATAATGACCTTCAGGTGATGATTGAGCCCTCCGCTGCGCGTCGGGCTCAATCATCACCTGTCGGTCATTATTTCCCCCCTAATCACCGCCTCAATATACATTATCCCTTACATATGTGTTGTGCTGTGTGTGTGTGTGTGTGTGTGTGTGTGTGTGTGTGTGTGTGTGTGTGTGTGTGTGTGCGTGCGTCACCTTAGCCTTGGTGAACTGGACTATCGGCCCGAGTTCGGACACCACCTGGTTCCCTACATGGACGAAAGGAACCTTACCTGAGAGAGAAACAGAGAAAAACAGAGAGGTAAACATCGGCATGTTATCGGTATCGGCCGATAAAGGCTTCAAAATGAAATATCGGCATCGGCTCGAAACTAGCCTGGTTAAACCCATCCTGATATCGTGAACTCGCGTTCTTTTTCGCTCTACGTATCAGTCTGGACTCTAAGCCATCCACAGTATTTCAGTGGGTGGGAGTTTGCCTTGACAGACACCTCCTTCAGCCAATCAGCGTCGCCAAATCTAGTCCTTCAGCCAACTCGGAAGAACCCGCGAAAACGTATTTTCCTGCTGGTACATACTGTACTCCTACGTCCCTGTGTGACTGGCCATTTAGTCAGGCCTCGCTCACAGAGTTGGCATGCAGCCTCTCCTTTCTAAACCCCAGATGGTTTTCATAGTCCACTTCAGTAGCTGATTACAACTCCGCTCACGTGTGCTGCTCCACGTCTGGGGCACCTGTGGGCTCCTCCACTCTGTAGCTCTCGATTGTGCTAAAGTGGTCTTGTCATTTTGGCCACTAATTTGCCATTTTTGCCCATTTCGTCTGCCATAATTACCCAATTCAAAAATCCGGCTCCGTTAGGTCACCAGTAGTCTCGCAGTGCCAGCCGTAGATGATATCTACGTCTGAAACACAACTCTGAGAAGTGGTTCATGCCCGCCCCCTCCAAGCCAAAAAAAAAGGATGCGTGACAGACATATGAATTGACCAATCAGCTAAATCGACCCCGGATGAACTGCAACAAACACAATTGTTGCACGTCCTTAAAGCCCATGGCACACCAAACGAACATTCTCAAACAAACACAAACAAACACGAACAAAGACAAATGTTCGTTTGGTGTGCCATAGCTGTCTGTTCGTGTTTGGCGATGTTCGGCGATGTTCTGTCATGTTTGCCAGGATTCGACTTGTTCAATCCGGCGTTGTTCGCTGTTCGCTGTTGTCTGGTAACTTCCCATGTTTTCAGTCGCGTATCCATGGAAACGGAGCTCACGCATGCGCGCTTAATGCATGCGGTTGTCTGGTCAGTTCGGTCAGAGGCAGAGCCTCCTAACGTTACACGCGACGCAGCAAACATACGTTTCTCTGCCAACCATGTGCCATCACACTGGGCATCAACAACACTAGCGGGAGACTTCTCCCATGCACTCCCGCAAATAAGTAATGTTTTGCGCAGCAAGGTTACATGAGGGAGAGAGAGAACATCCATGACGGCTAACAACGAGCTATGCTAATAACTACCGTAAATTCCGGACTATAAGCCGTGGCTTTTTTCCCGTTTTTTGGCCTTTTTTGCCCCCTGCGGCTTATATAACGGTGCGTCTTATCTATGGATTTTTTCCAAAAAAAAAAAAAAAAATCTCTCTTTTTTAGCACTCTTTCTAACTATAAATCCACTTCTGTTTTAATTTCCTCTCTTGCCCTCTTTTAACAACATAACATAACATAACATAACACAACACAGGTAAGCAGAAAGAAAAAGACGAAGCAATCACGCCATGAATGAGGAAATGACTCACCTGCTGGAGGCTGGAGATACACGCTTGGGCTAAACTTTTACTCCGTGAAACACTATCGATTAAGTCCGACATCGCTCAGAGGTTTTGAGCAGCTTGAAAACAAGTTTGAAAACGTGCAGAAGTCCATCCACTCACTCACTAAAGAAACTAAGGCAACCGTGAACAGAGTTTATAATGCGGAAAAGCGCATCCGCGCACTGGAGGACAAAAACAACACAGTGAGTCCGAAAATGGATAAAATGCAAAATCGAAACCCTGCACACGCAGGTTGATGACTTAATCAGCAGGAGTAAAAGAAATAACATTCGCCTGATCAATGTAAAAGAGGAGCTGAGATTGGTGACATGGACGCTTTTGTGGCAAAATCCTGTGTTACATCCTGGACCTGAAGGAAGGCGAGAAACCACCAGAGGTGGACAGGGCACACCGGGCGCCTCGGCCACGTCCAGACCCCGGCCTGCCACCGAGGGCCATCTTCATCTGCCTACTCCGCTGGCCCGACCGTCAACTCATCCTCCAGGCTGCGGGGAAGAAGCCCCTCACCTGGGAGGGTACGCGCTTTTTCGTCCAGCACGACCTCTCCGCGTTGGTGCAACAGAAACGCGCAACATACAACAGCATCATCGAGTCAATGGATATCGCTTTGGCGTACTGTACCCAGCGAGACTCGTCATAACCAGACCGGACTATCTTTAGCACTCTTTCTAACTATAAATCCACTTCTGTTTTAATTTCCTCTCTTGCCCTCTTTTCACCACACCGCGGACACTGTGTGCCCAGCGGCGGAACAAGAGCTCAAAGTGAAACTGCCGAATATCTTTTGAGTTGGACTGGTCAATAGTACTGTGAGTAACTAAAATAAAAAAATAAAAAACGGAATTCTCTCTTCTTTAGCACTCTTTCTAACTATAAATCCACTTCTGTTTTAATTTCCTCTCTTGCCCTCTTTTCACCACACCGCGGACACTGTGTGCACTGTAAAAAAAACAAAAAATACCACAATGTGTGATTTTGTCTGGGGATTAGTGACCTGACTTTTGTTTTGTTGAAATGTTAATAAATGGGAGCTTCCCCAAACAGCCATCGATCCCGACAATCCCCTCTGTGCACGAAGCCTTACATATGGTAATTAAACATCAAAACACCCGCGGCTTATAGACCGGTGCGGCTTATAGAAGAAAAAAATAGTCACCTTTGAAGGTGCGGCTTATAGACCGGTGCGTCTTATAGTCCGGAATTTACGGTAGCTAGCCGTTCAGAAACACATGTAAACAGCCGTGTGATCACTGAGAACGTCAGTAAAATAAGGAGAGAGCTGCAGGTGCTTATGCAGAACTAGTGCACGATTAAGTGCACAGTGGGTAATGACCCGCTGTGATGAAGAATATAGCGAGATTAACCAGGTTGATAGCAGAGAAAACACTGTTGCAGCTGCCATCAGCAGGACCTCCAAGCTTCAACTAGCGTTGCCTGCGGTTGCCTGTCACATGACGCCTTCATGGTCCCTCGATAAAGTCTGCAGAAATATGCACGTTCCCTCACCTCTCTCTCAAGAAGCGTCACGTGAGTGTGGCGTTTAAGGCCATCTGTCGCTACAAAAGAAATAAACTGGGTGTATCATTGTATTACTCGACAGATGTATAACTAACTTTGTCAGTCTGAGCCATCTTCTATGTGCTGTAACACAGTGCAGTTTCTATTTTTCTGGTGTTTCTTTTTTACATGTTTGGGACTGTTGTGCTGAAATATGTTTGGTCGGTGTGCCATGCTTTCAAACAATCTCCAACATCTGCCAACATTCACAGACAATTGTCTGTTGGTGTTTGTTGGTGTTTGTTTGAGAATGTTTGATTGGTGTGCCATGGCCTTTAAGAGCGTCTACGTCGTGGACCTGGCACACTTTCTGTAAGCCGCCGTTAAATGATCTTACCCACTCCTGCTTCCTGCAAGACAGCCTATCTCTACTTTCTGATCGCTGCTTTTATCGCTTCACATTTAAGTCTCTTCACGGTGTTCCACTGACCGTGTTTCCTTGCCGGTCTGTAATATGGGAGGAGGCTCGCTGTATGACGTAACTTCCGTCACAACCCAGCCAACCAGATTTCTCCGCCAGCATCTGGACGGATCACCGTGTGTGATTCAGAGCCTTGTGATTCAGACGGTCCGTGGCTGGAAGCTTGCTGACGTCGAACCACATGAGACTAGGTCACCAGCGGGCCACAGGTGCTCTTTACACTTCCTGAAAGATTGAGCGCGATCGCACGTAAAAATGGCATAGCTGTGGCCGAGCACAATTCTGCTCCTACACTCACTCACTCACAGACAGACACTTCACATTCTTATTCTATAGGATTGTTGTTATTGGGTCCATTTCTGCAGTAACTGCACTTAAAGCTCTTTAAACTCGACGAACGTTAACATTACTGCTCATTGCTTCGGGAGCCGCCATTACGGTTTTGCCAGCGGCGTCCCTGATTGGCCAATTACAATGTCAACTACGAGGCAGGTTCCCGATTGGCCCGTGGACTTTTTGCCCCCGGGCTGGAGGCCAGACGGATCCACAGAACGAAACTGAATGTGACTTCACGTCATCAGGATGGTTTACCAGGCTAGCTGGAAACTAACATTTCTGACGATATAACAGGCCGATAAAATGATGCTTTAATTATGCCTAAATGCTCCATGTTTGACTGTTAAAGCAGAATGAATCTTACTTCATTACTAATCTTTTTGTTTGAAAGGAAATGTTACATAAATAAAAAATATTAGTAGTACTTTTCTTATTTTGCCCAGTGAATGCATATATATTGAAAATCATTGTATTTATGTCTGCATCTGCCACTCCATCATAATAAGAGTAGGTATAATAATGTTAATTCCACTACAGGAGAGACTTGATGTTATCTAGAATTAGGTGGAAAAAATGTGCGCATATTTCAGTATTTGCAATCAGCCAAAAGAGATGGAAATTATCACCTTATCAGATATCGGCAAAAAAATTCAATGTTGTGCATCTCTAAGGTCCGATGGAGATATACAAAAGAATACTTAGAAAAGTCTGTGTACAAACCGGAGGGAGACATGTATTCTGCGTTAGCTTTGTAAGCCACCTGCACAGGTAGACTGCACATCCTTAGATAGGCCTGCATAGGAGAGAAGGATAGCATCAATACACACACGCACGCAAACATGTTGTGTTCAGTCACTTGCTTCCGTCCCGTCCAACTAACATTAGTCTGAGTTCCAGCGTTCACTCAAAGTGAAGCTGTAGGTATGGATAAAACAAGCAAAAACACAGAAAAATAAAATAAAAAATAGATGTGTATAAAAAAAATAATCGTTTGGAATAATCGTGATATTGATTTTAAGTCATATCGCCCAGTCCTGTCAGGCAGGCAACACACACACACACACACACACACACACACACACACACACACAGTCTCACCTGAACAGCCAGAGATGAGGCGCAGTCAGACAGCAAAATCTGATCCTCTGCAAATACAACACAACCCGAAATTATTGTTCACAAACACGATAGGTATGTTTCTGTGGTGACAACTCTTTATCACACAATAACAACAATAACACAGAATAACAACAACAATATTCTCTCCATATTTCAGTCTGTCACTCTCCTTCTCCCTCCCAGTCTCCAGTGTCTCTGTCTCTCCTTACCCTTCAGTGGTTGGTACAAGGTGGCATTTTCAGGCCAAGGTTCAGCAGCTATCAGAGAGAGAGAGAGAGAGAGAGAGAGAGAGAGAGAGAGAGAGAGAGAGAGAGAGAGAGAGAGAGAGAGGGGGGGGGGGGGGGGGGGAGAGAGAACTGTCAGGTGATATGTCAACTTAGCTAGCTAGCAGGTTATTGGGTTAGGTCTACAGAATGGTGTACAGTTAGCATCCTGCCAATGTAGCGTGCATTAGCAGACACGCCCCCATACTGGCGCACACACCACACATCCTAAAGCTAATTAAGTATAACATAACATGGAAGACAGTCATATAGAGTTGGTTAAAAAAAATAGACATGCACTGTACCATAAGGTCAATCATGTTGCTATATAACGTTAGCTGACTTTAGCTAGCTGTAACAGTACTTCAACATGAATTCAGCACTTCACCTGCCATCTGGGACACGAAAGCCTCTGCCGCAAGAGACATGTCGCGACGCGTTTAATATCGTTATAAACCAGAAGCCAAATGAGAAATATGATGGAGTTATTGCTGTGCATGCAAGGTTAAGGGCAAGTGCTTCTGCATCTGCATCCACAATCCACGGGTTGGTCCGTCGCGGTTTATGTTCCGGGGAGGAACGCGGCTTTTTCGTTCCGCTTTTAAACGCCTGTAGAAACTACAACGACAACTGACAGCATCGTAAAAGGTAGGTACAAGTCAAGACTGACCCGTATAACGTTCTGTAGTGCAGATATGTGGAGGAATAACGCTATTCTTTACCATTAGCATGGAAGGAAGCGTTGAATATCATCCGGTCAATCACAATCAGTCTAATTATTACCATTAATCTCTCGAGAGACAGACTTTCGACTTTTAGTTTAACCGATCCTTCCCAGATTGAATTACCATTGACTAGGAGGATGACAGGGGCACATGCTGGCGGAATATTGTGGAGTCGGACAGTGAAGTCAAGTGGCTTGCATGTGAAACACTCGATATAAAGATGACCCAGTTCTAATAGTTAACAAATGTAACTGTGGGTGTGTTGTAGGCAGCCTACCCTTCTTAACAACAGTCTCATAACAGGGCGTTGCTTTGCCTATAGGAAGTGTTTGGTTGGCCTATGGTTCGGCCTTAAGTGTAGTCCTATCTTTAATTAATTACTCACCTTTATTAGCTGTAGCTGTACTTTTTCCATTTAGACTGCAATACACAGTGCTGCCTGTCGAGGGCAGTGCTGCTCCACCACATCCATCCAGACAGCTACCATGTCTCTACACGGCAGCTTGTGTAGTGTTGTTTTATACAGTATGGTTGTGACACACACACACACGCACGCGCGCACGCACGCACGCACGCACACACACACACACACACACACACACACACACACACACACACACACACACACACACACACACACACACACACACACACACACAAGCACTACTAACCTAGATAAATACATTCATTATATATAGCGTAAATACTATAGCCTATACAGTTCAGATGTTGGATATTATTCATTTATAGCTGCGGCCAGATATGTGATTTCAGTCAGAGTGTGACGTCATCTACTCCATTGTGATGTCATCCACTCCATCGACATTGATTTTGTGGGCCAACCAATGTGGACCAACCAACAGAGTGACTTATAGAGCTGAACCATGACTGGTCACAGCTAAAAAAAATACACAGAATTGATAATACATGATATTCATATGAAATGTAGGCCTATACATTCTTCCTACAGTGTTTATAACATAGTGTACTGTAGGCCCAGCCCAACAGAATGTGAGTTCACACGAATCCGAATGGTTTTAACCAGGCTAATGTAGGCTAGGCCTATATATCTCCCGTGATATATTTTGGCCACTCAATATTTCAAATGATATGTATTTTCTACCATCATATTTTTTTTCCAGGATTACAATTTCCTTGAATAAATAAATAACAACAGCAGCAATTAAACAAGCAAAAATATTCGTCTCTCCCTATCAAGAGCTGGTTCCTTTTATTTAATGAATATTTTTGACGTTTATGGATCTGATTGGTTAGATCATGTGAGTTGAATCTAGCTACAGACCAACAGCTGAAAGCCTTGGTCGATATTCCAGATTCCTCTCTGTCTCTGCAGCCCCGCGGGGTTTTTCAGACCACACCACGGCTCGACCGGACGCCACCAATTAGCTCTCTGTGCTCATTTCCCTTACACACACACACACACACACACACACACACACACACACACACACACACACACACACACACACACACACACACACACACACACACACACACACACACACACACACACACACACACACACACACACACACACACACACACACACACGTGCTGTGCGTAAACGATGCGTAAAACGCGCGTAAAAGTATAGTACACAGTGTTTCCTTGCTGTAAAATTAACTTTTATCAGAAATACCGACTCACGAAGATGCATGAAGCTTGTATAGGTATACACTAAGATGATGTATGATATGTGCCCTTGTAAAATATAGCCTATAGCCTACGCAGCCTATATGCTAGCAGTAACCATAACTAATCAAATAAAATCACAATCCGATTTCCGATTCCAAAAGATTTCGATGCTCAAAGTATCATTTTGAAGTATTATAATGTAAGTTAGCTATTTTGAAGGATATATTACTTTAATTTGGCAATAGCAATAGCAAAACAGCCTCTCTCTCTCTCTCTCTCTCTCTCTCTCTCTCTCTCTCGCACTCATTGCAGGATGGATGAAAATAAATTCAACTAAATTCTATGTATATATATATATATATATATATATATATACAGTATATATATACAGTATATATATATATATATATATATATATATATATATATATATATATATATATATACACACACAGTATATATATATATATATATATATATATATATATATATATATATATTATTATTATTATTATTATTATTATTTGCCCATTTCATTCTACCCAGTGGAATCCTTCGGCTTCACAGCAGCTGCCTCCATCACTGGATCTGATTCATTTGTCTTGGCTCGCGGTTTAAGGGAGCCGTCACGCCAATAAGTTAAAATGTTGACACGAGCATTTTCTAGCTATAGTAATAATGTCTCTCCAGAATAAGCTTTTTTAAATCCCCGGTTTAAAAGCGTCTTTGTGAGACAGTTTGTCTTGACTCCGGTCAGACGCTTGAAGCTCCAGTAAATTAAGTAGGTTAAAACAAACTAAAGATAATGTATATGTTACAGAAGGACTCACATAAAGAAAATAAAAAAGGCCATCTAACGGTCCCCAAAAGTGAACATTAACCTTACGCATGCGCTCTCCTCGCAACTTACATTCACATAATAATAATAATAATAATAATAATAATAATAATAATAAAAATAATAACAGCAGGGTCTGCATGTTGTGCGATTTTTTGTGGTGTCCGATAATATGCCAGAGTGAGAGCTTTCTATTTTTAACTCTTTCTTTATAGCCTGTGTGGTGGGTACCTGGGTAAATAGATAGAGGTCACGTGGAGGCTGGGTTTACCCAGGCTACTTTCTTTATACTCTTCTTTCTCCTCTCTGCATGTGGCCAAAGCATGCATGGAGCCAAAGATGACGATAACTTGGTCTTCCATTCATAAATCATGTTCGGATAAATCACTACGCCATTTCTGCCCATCCCCCCAGCCCCAACCACCCAAGCCTCCCTTAACCTCACCTAAAATCAGTAGCAATGCAGACATTGTCCCCCGACGTGTGTGTGTGTGTGTGTGTGTGTGTGTGTGTGTGTGTGTGTGTGTGTGTGTGTGTGTGTGTGTGTGTGTGTGTGTGTGTGTGTGTGTGTGTGTGTGTGTGTGTGTGTGTGTGTGTGTGTGTGTGTGTGTGAGACTGTGTTGGTGTGTGTGTGTGTGTGTGTGTGTGTGTGTGTGTGTGTGTGTGTGTGTGTGTGTGTGTGTGTGTCTGTGTGTGTGTGTTTATCTGAGCTATGGACCAAATTCAGACCTGAAATGTTGAAGAATATCAATGACAAGAATCGTGACAATATTTAACGAGAAAAAATAAAACTGTATTTATATTTCGTTTGAAAGATTTTTTTTATTGTTTTTTATTATCTAAATATTTTATCACAAATGTCCACATACGAAATTCTTACACAAACATTTTATTCCCCCAAAAGAGCACATATAAAGACTGGGGATAATAATTACTACAAAGAATAAAATATACTTCTAAATAATACAAATAAAAAAAATAAGTACTATGGCATAATAATAATCAATAGCATATTAAACTGGAAACATATGGAAACGTACAATGCAACATATGAGAGTGTAATCTCTCATTATTCCATAAAATAAAAACAAATGCTTTAGAAAGTTTTCTTTTTATTTACAACCCTGTAACCCTGAGAAAATAAGCTAGATTTAGGTATGTGTCGTGCAGAAAGCTCATATCTCCAATTTGGCCATTTTAATCGATTTTTATAATCTTTATTTGGATGCTGTCCCTCATGTAAAATGTAGGCTATTATATTGTCAATGTGATTTTTTTTTCCCAATTTCTGAAAAGTCCCCCTTTTGGAGATAACGAAGTTTCGCACGATATGGCTAGTTGTCCCAACTAAAAAATAATTGCTTTTTGGACGTATGCTCCTCTGTGTATAAAAGCTACTTTAAAAACACTTTTTGTCCAGTCTAGCATAACCTATACTATTCTATAATATTAGTGATCTTATGTGTTTGGTCCTCGAGAGCATTAAGTTGGCCGTTGTTATTTTTTCCGTTAAGAGCCAGTTTAGAAGTAACATTTTGGTGCATAACATAACATTTAAGTAGAATAAAACCCTGTATTTTGTTACCCTGTAGAAAATAAAACCCTGTTTTCGCCAAATGACGCCGTGCATGTCGTCCTTCGCTTACGCACCAGATTGGAGAGTTGGCAAGGCCATGCTGCTGCGCCTTCTCCAGAACTGATAACTGATGTTGGCTGTAAATATGTAATACTTTCTCCTATAAATATCACCATTATGGAGATGCCAGATCAACCAGGGTGTCTGCAAACGTAAATGTGTCTGAATTAAAAACTTTAAGACCTTTATCAGTGCCAGATGAAATATATAAGACCACGGCCTATGGGGCTGATTTATCGGAAAACAGTGTGCCAAGAAACATTTTAACACATATTTTAACACCTCTCTCCACTTAACACAGAATTTAAGACTTAAAATATTAATGTATTGCAAAATATGTTATTCAAGACATTTTAAATAATTTGACTTAAAATGTAACTAATTCCAATAAGGCATTTCAAGACTTTCAGGACCTGCAGACACCCTGGATCAAGCGGTATCATAGCAACAGCGACCGTGGAGGCGCTAACATGGCTGCCACTGGATTCCCCTTTCACACTGCTATCACTTCCTTTACGTTAGTATTGTTGTTGTTATGGTCGTCGTTGTTGTTGTTATCCGTTGTTTTCTTGTTCTTGCCCCGTCCTTTGGTGTTGGGCAGTTTGTTGTCCTTCTTCCAGCGCATGCGCCGGTTCTGGAACCAGACTTTGACCTGGCGCTCGGACAGGCTGAGCGTGTGCGCCACCTCTACCCGGCGGCGGCGCGTGAGGTACCGGCTGAAGTGGAACTCCTTCTCAAGCTCGAGGATCTGCTGGCGCGTGTAGGCCGTCCGCATCCGCTTGGGTTCCGGGCCCACGTGGTTAGGGTTCACTAGAAGAGAGAGAGAGAGAGTGGGGGTGGGGGCAGAGCGAGGAAGGGGGGCAGAGCGAGGGGGAGAGAGATACAGAGAACAGAGAGAGATAAAGAGATTTATTTTCACCAGCCAATAGTGCAATATAGCTTGCGTGCTGTGCGTAAACGATGCGTAAATCGCGCGTAAAAGTCATAGGATACAGTTTCCTTGCTGCATGAACGTTGATCAGAAATATCGACTCACTGACTGAATTAGCCGTGAAGCTCGCTTGGGTATGAAGATGAGGTGTGATAGCTAGCCAATCAAATTCAATCACAATCCGATTTCCAGTTCCAGAAGATTGCAAAAGCTCAACATAATTTTGAAGTGAGTAAGTGTAGGCCTGAGTTAGCTATAGGCTGTATTTTGAAGTGAGTAAGTGTAGGCCTGAGTTAGCTATAGGCTGTATTTTGAAGTGAGTAAGTGTAGGCCTGAGTTAGCTATAGGCTGTATTTTGAAGTGAGTAAGTGTAGGCCTGAGTTAGCTATAGGCTGTATTTTGAAGGATGTAGGCTAATTTGGCAATATAAACACTGAGAGAGGGAGAGAGAGATATGATTATTTTTTTAGGTTTTATTGGAATTGGAATTACCTTTTCTCACATTAAAGTCATGGAAACCATTATCTGTATTTCTTATTAGTTTGTTGTTTACTGGGAAGTGGGAACCGATTGAGGCTTTTGTTCAGCATCGTACATAGGTCTACACGTACACGCGCGCGCGTGTTTGTACACACACACACACACACACACACACACACACACACACACACACACACACACACACACACACACACACTGTAGCAGAGCCATAAAACTTTATAGGGGTTGTAATTCTCCCTGGCTCTCACTCAGATCATAAATAACCCGACAAAACAAAAAAACACACTGCTCACAAATGGACCAAAAGACGAGAGAGATGAGGAGGGGGGGGGGGGGCAGGAGGAGAGAGGTGGACAGAGATGAGGAGAAACGGAAAACCGAAATGTAGAGGGAAATAGAGAGGACAGGGAGAGGAGAGATGATGGAGACATCAAGAGATGGAGAGAGTGAGAGAGACAGTAGGAGTAGGCCTATTCGTCTTACACTGGGCGATGTGCACCTTCTTCATCCACGGGTAGACAACAATGGGCGGCTTGTCTTTGCCCTGATGGCTGCCCGCTTTCCTCTGCACCTGAGACGGCTTGCAGGTCACCCAGGCCTGGCACTGCTGCTCACCGACGGAGAACCGCTCCTTGCCCGGGACGCTCGGCTCTCTGTAGCCGGGGACGGGCGCACCTCCTTGGGTCTGCGAGGGGTCGGCATCCTCCCGCTGTTGCTCCTGCTGCAGAGGCTGTTGATAGCCGGTGTGTTGCGGTGTGTATGGAGGCGGGGGGGCCTGCTGCGGGTGGTAGCGCCCTCCATAACCACCACTGTCCTGCGGGTTATAATAGGACCCCCCTTGGTCACTAAAATTACTGTAATCCTCCTCGCAAGGCGGGAACTGCGGCTCCACATATTTACAGCTCACCACGTACGACTCCATGATTGATTTATAGCGAGGCTGGTAGGAGAATACTAATTTTTCTTTCTATCCCTCTCTCTCTCTCTTTCTCCCCCTCTGGCATCAAGCCATCCCAAAGGCTGTCAAATAGACGGACGGCCACATGGGCCATGTGACCCCACGGCCAGCCAATGGGAGGCTGCACATCGACTTGTTTAGCCCCTCTTCTGACTCCCTGCACCCCCTCTCCTCCACGCACACTGACACGCACACGCACATAGACATGCACACGCACGCCGCCTATTGAAACACGCGGACTGTAATTTATGACTTTTAGCTGACTGACTCTTTAGGCTATACCCCACACAGATGGCCGGAGCTGAAAAATTAATCTCGCCCATATTGAGCGACGGTGGGGCCATATTTGGCCTTGTGGCGAGTCAAAGGGCGCACAACAAAACGTGGCCGGTCAGCATAAAGGCCTCAAATAAAAGAATAGAAGAAAAGGCTCCCAGACAGTGACTAGTAGTTGGCTTTGTTACGCCGGGGTCACCCCGAGGTGTCCCGTTCAACAGCAACGACTCCGCCTTTAAAGGAGGGGGAAATGCATTACGGGTTTTAAAAAATGAAGCTAAATGAAGCCAAAACATGCGCTGAACGGATGAAAAATGCCCCGGGATTTAAAAAATGAAGCTGATAGTGTTTGGTTAAATATTTTAAAATCGAAATTGGTGACAGAGATAAGTGGGATTATGCTAAATCGAACCCTTCAAATAGTCTCTTTTCATAATGAGGCTGCTAATGACGCACACATAGCGCATCTGCCAAAACTGACTAAGTCACATCTCTGTCTTTCCAAACTCGCCCCTTTGCAAAATACGAGAATTGAAAATGCCAGAGCCTACATTTTCTGCCACAGCGTGGAACACCAGATGATTCTCAACCTTTTTTCATATAGGACCCCTTGATTGATTTTATTTTGGATAAAGAATAACAAAATCCAAGGGAAGACAAACACTTATTTCCATCAAGGTCCCTGATTTAGTAGGCTACACAAGAGATATTTGGCCTCTATGTAGGTTATCATGATTGTATTCATGAATTCCATATCTCTATAATATAGGTCGATAAATAACGGAAATAAATAGTCATTCTTCTATACATTCTCTAACTGACATAATGGTGAAGTTTAACAATTCATCCGTTTGCATGAACACACTCAAGTAGCCCGTCCCCGGACCACACGTTGAGAACCACTGTTGTAGAAAATGCTTTTTGATTTCCTGAAGACTTCTGCAGCTGCGAGAACAACTGCATCTGAAGGTCTGTGAGGCTCTGCCAAAACACTTAGGCTACTGCTATCCAACAAGTAATATAGCCTATATAATAGGTTTATAATATGACAAGTGAGGAAGAAGATATTTCTGGGACCATCACCAATCACATGCTTGGCATTACAGATTGCTCAGTGCAGGCGTAATGGCAAATGGATGGCTTTGCATGGCTGAGAGACTGCAGAACCAAAGACTATTGACCTCAACTATTTCAGGAGCCATTTGTCCAGATAGCCTGGACTGAATGGTCACCTTAAATAAGCCTAAAATTACTAAATTAACAGTTGGGGTTTTGAGGTTAAGTGGAGATACATTTCACTGGTTTTATCAGTCTCAAAGTGAAGCAATACTGTAGCATGGTGGGAATTACATGGAGGCCATGGCCTGTGTTGCCCCTGCCTCTGCCCGTGATGCCCTGAGATCCCTAAGGCCACCTTGGCAGTGCCCTGCTACCAGCCTGCTACTGTCAGTTGCTTTAAAAGCATCAGTGGTCTCAGTTTAATGTAGCCTGCCCTATGCAGGATGTGTCATTGGCTCATTTTAACACACATTTCAAATAAATCAATGTCAATAGAGCAATTGCCTTTGTGCCCTGGCGTGTGGCCTTGTGCCCTAAAAACAATTCTGACGCTATCCTTGCCCCTAAAATGACGAAATTCCCACCCTGTACTATAGGCTACTTAAAATTAAAGCTAACACCTATTTATACAAACGCTGCACCCAGATAGGCACTCAGAGACTCAACAACACTCCATATAAGCACTGGTGCCTGAACCTAACCAGAGTTTAAAACCATTGGACTACAATAGAAGTAGAATAACAACTGATTGACCAGCTACTCCATATGAATTTAATGATTATTTGATTTATTACAGCAGCTAAAAAGACTGACGGTTTAATCCCAATCTCCCATTAATTCAACATGGATAGCAGTAACCAGAATAGCATCTCTTGAGGGTACAACAGCACAACTCAACAGATCCAACCTTACAGACATGATCAAATAGCTGCAGCTTACCAGCTTAACAGTAATATCAACAGATCCAACCTTACTACAGACATGATCAAATAGCTGCAGCTTACCAGCTTAACAGTAATATCAACAGATCCAACCTTACTACAGACATGATCAAATAGCTGCAGCTTACCAGCTTAACAGTAATATCGGCCCTGGAGCAGGCCAACTTTACAAATCAGAATGTCTCTCAATGTCCTCAACCTTTTTTGGTTTTGGGATCCCTGGTCTGGTCCATGTTTGGACCAATTTCTAGTGAACAAAGAATGTACCCTACATTTTCTCCCATATGACCACAATGCAATGTGGTCGTGTTTACCAAAGGAGAAGAGTGACTGTCCAAAACGTGTTTGATCATTCCCCATATAGTTCACTATGATAAACACTACATGGGGAATAGTGAGTGACTGAATGAGTGAACCATTCATATAGTTCACTATGATAAACACTACATGGAGAATAGTGAGTGAGTGAATGAGTGAACCATATAGTTCACTATGATAAACACTACATGGGGAATAGTGTGAGTGACTGAATGAGTGAACCATTCATATAGTTCACTATGATAAACACTACATGGGGAATAGTGAGTGACTGAATGAGTGAACTATATAGTTCACTATGATAAACACTACATGGGGAATAGTGAGTGAGTGAATGAGTGAACCATTCATATAGTTCACTATGATAAACACTACATGGGGAATAGTGAGTGAGTGAATGAGTGAACCATTCATATAGTTCACTATGATAAACACTACATGGGGAATAGTGAGTGAGTGAATGAGTGAACCATATAGTTCACTATGATAAACACTACATGGGGAATAGTGAGTGAATGAGTGAACCATTCATATAGTTCACTATGATAAACACTACATGGGGAATAGTGAGTGAGTGAATGAGTGAACCATTCATATAGTTCACTATGATAAACACTACATGGGGAATAGTGAGTGAGTGAATGAGTGAACCATTCATATAGTTCACTATGATAAACACTACATGGGGAATAGTGAGTGAGTGAATGAGTGAACCATTCATATAGTTCACTATGATAAACACTACATGGGGAATAGCGAGTGAGTGAATGAGTGAACTATATAGTTCACTATGATAAACACTACATGGGGAATAGTGAGTGAGTGAATGAGTGAACTATATAGTTCACTATGATAAACACTACATGGGGAATAGTGAGTGAGTGAATGAGTGAACCATTCATATAGTTCACTATGATAAACACTACATGGGGAATAGTGAGTGAGTGAATGAGTGAACCATTCATATAGTTCACTATGATAAACACTACATGGGGAATAGTGAGTGAGTGAATGAGTGAACCATTCATATAGTTCACTATGATAAACACTACATGGGGAATAGTGAGTGAGTGAATGAGTGAACCATTCATATAGTTCACTATGATAAACACTACATGGGGAATAGTGAGTGAGTGAATGAGTGAACCATTCATATAGTTCACTATGATAAACACTATATGGGGAATAGTGAGTGAGTGAATGAGTGAACCATTCCAAACAGGGTGAGAGTCTAATAGAGAGCCAAAGTCAACATCACTTCCTGCTTCAGCACCAACCCATAGACATCATAAAATGCTTATAGTTTTACTTGGTGAAACCAAGCGATTCAGCTAATTTAGAATCGGGAGAGACGATAGAACATTTCACTCATTTCACTTATTTTAAAAACTATTTTTTTTAATGTTTTGGTCAGAGTGAAATGTTCTTTATTGTCTCTCCTGTTTCTAAATATAGCTCAATCGTTTGGTTTGACTAAGTACAACTATTTTTATAAGCATTTTAGAAATGTCTGTGGGAAAATAAATGGCAGATATCTCTTGGTGCACATGCTGAAGCAGGAACTTTGGCTCGCTATAACGGTGTGGCCTCCCTGTGCAATCTTTAGTTGCTCACATCTTCACTCACTGATGACATCACTGATGACGTCACTCACTGATGACATCACTGATGACATGGCGGTATCACTGATGACATCACAGTTACTCAAGTGGCATCAAATCACTGTCAGGTGACATCGCTCAACGGTGGCATCTCTGATCATCACAACATGCTTGAATGACATCACTGATGACATCATCACTGACATGAATGCGTGATGTCATGGGTGATTTCTGGCCTCATCATTGTCCGCGGCAACATCTGTGATTTATTACCTCATTACTGCCTGTGACATCGTCAGTATTATGACATCATCTGTGTGACATCACTATAATGAGGCCCCTGTGGTCCCCGAACTCAATGTCGAGAACTTTCTTTCTTTTCAAGTCTACTGTTTGCTTTTTGACTGGGAATGTTTGTTTCATTATACTTTGGTTTAGTGTGCCACCCTCTTGTTGCTGCTGCTGCTGCTGCTGCGTGTGTTTTCTATTGTTGTGTCTTGTGTCTTTTTTATTAACAAGAAATGTTAATCACAATCACAAAAAAGTTTATTTGGTTTGAATCCCAAGATAAATTTGAAAGTCCGGGTGGTGACAGGAAATTAATCCCTTCCCTCCACAAGCAGCACTGAGGTGCCAATGAGCAAGGCACTTACTTAATGGAGCCGAACAGTTAGAAGACTGTCGCTGCCAATGGTGAATGTACAGTATATATCAAAAGGAAAACAGTCATGACATCATTGTTATATTCTGTTCCATTCCGTTCAGTTCCGTTCCCTCCGGGTCCGTGGGTCTGACAGACGGATAGTCATCGCCCATAGACTCCCCTAGAACCCAATCTGTGACTGAGGCAGCTCCACACACATTCGGTTCTACAGGGTATTTATAGGCGAAGGTTGGCTTCATGTCTGGCTGGCTGCTGCTGATGATGATGATGATGTGCCCTCCTCATCCAAGGCTGTTTCTTTTAGGACTGCATAGAATCACTTATAATTCACACGCCACATAAAAAATAACAACTGCAGGCTACTTCAGGACAGATCTCAACCCATCCTTTTTATGTCTCTAATGTGGAAGATGCTTGTTTTGTCTTGAGCCTCTTATGTCTGTGTTCCTGTTGTTGACTGTTGTCTCCAGAACATGATGGATCAGCATCAATGCTTCATTTGTTGAAACTATTAAAGTGTAGCATGTCATCTTCACATCAATAAATCATTACTACATTAATGGCAGACTCTACTCTGCATTTTACATTGTGAGCCAATGGGTCTGATCCCACACAAAATCTACTGGATTGCTTTATGGCGCAAAACAGGAAGAGGGCGCTGTTCGTCCAGAGCAAACTGGGCCAAAGGGTTTCTATAACATTTTCAATAGCAGCTTTTTCGTCATTTTTCCATATAGGCAACTAAAATTAGGCTACGTGCGCAGCAGCACGTGGTCAAGGGAAGGCTTTTTGGGGTGAGTCATTCATTCATGTCATCAGTGATGTCATTAGTGATGATGTCGTCAGTGATGTCATCAGGCTTAAACCTGCCAAACTTGCTGTTGGAAGTAGTTTCCTCGAATAGGCTTGAGTTGCATGAGGTCGCCTGGTTTGCCTGCGCAGCAGCGCGTGGTCAAGAGAAGGCTTTTTGGGGTCAGTCAGTCAGTCATTCATTCATTCAGTCATTCAGTCAGGAATAGATAAGGGTGATGATGTCATCATCAGTGATGTCATCAGTGATGATGTCATCAGGCTTAAAACCTGCCAAACTTGGGCCGTTGAAAGATGTAGTTTCCTAGCTTGAGTTGCATGAGGTCACCTGGTTACATGACACACGTGGTCCTGGGCCAAAGTTGCCCTTGTTTAATGTGGCTTATGGTTGAAATGTACTTTGAAAACGCTGGGGATCGAACCCCCGTCATCGGCATCGAAGGCAAATGTATACGCCCATCAGCCACCCCGACCACAATGCTCTTACTGGCAACGCGCTCATTCCCATCGCGTCCTGCGTCTGACCTGTCATGCCAGAGAGCTTTAATATTAGATAGAGACACCCCACTGCAGGCTCCGCCAATAATAAGAAATGGTACTCTGCCAGTCTCTGGTGGTCACCTCTCCCCTTGAAGTGTTGGGACAGAGAGAGAGAGAGAGTCTGCTGACGTGGGGTTAGTGCTGACCTAGCAAGCTAACTTGAGCTAGAGATTGATTGAAATCCTTTATTGATAATTAAAATGCAATTGGCCTCAGAGAAGCCCCAGATACAAAAATCACCAAAAGGATAAAAACACAATAAAGCCCAAAGGCTTATTTCCATTGTGGTCCTTTAGATTGTGAGTTCCCGAACTCCACACAAACCACACATATAAACACAAAGCTTCCCCCCTTGTTAGCTCAATCTAGTTGTAACTAAGATATTCGATTAAAAAAAAAATCCAACCACAGATTTAGCTACTACAACAAACTTCACATGTAGCTTTAGCTAATCACTCCCTTAACGTGAGCTCCTGTTGCCAAATCTCGCGAGAGTGTGTTGCTGAGACAGAGACAGATCTTGACCAGTACATTTTCTCCTGATCTGTCTGTCTGAAAAATGCTATTTTAGTGTCAGAATGTTCAGAAGATATGTGGCTTGCGGAAAATGGGCCCAAAATTTCCTTTGATGACTATGGGGGCGAAAGAATCTGTCACAATCTGAGATCACGTGCACGTCTCCCATTGACTCCAATAGACTCAGCACACTGCTGCAAGTCTCCTAATTGGGCGTGGCTGTGGTGAGACCTCCATGATACAGGAAGTGACTGGAAGTTGAGGTGCCTCGCTCTGATATTGACCGTCTCTGGTCACGCCCCCCCGTGGTATCATCATGGCCGACACAAAAGGTACCCCTTTGAAGGCATATCTGAGAATGAGATATGATATGATATGTGGGAATGAGAACCATGACGACTCAATTGTCAAGCCACATGCCCCCGTCTTGGGGGGCCTCCCGGCGTTGGAAAGGCCCGCCTTGCGGGCTGACCACGAGATGCGGTGCGGCTGCCCCCCCCCTGCTCGCCTCGCATTCTAACCTCGACCCGTATCCAAACCGGCTAGTGCACACATATGGGATTTTTTTCCGCATATAGATAGATGCCTCGTCTGGCTGGTCGCTTGGTGCTGCAGTTTTTGATTGGCGGCCTTGCGGTCTTTCCGTCTTCAATTGGTCGATTTGAAATTGGCCCCTCCTCTCGTCACTGCCGTCCGCTGCTAATTGCCTTGCAAAGCATGCTGGGATACCTGCCGATGTATCCAATACAAAATGAATGGGCAGCAGCGGCAGCAGGCGTCTACATGCGCGGGGGGGGGGGGGGCAGCAGAATCGCATATGTGCGCACTAGCCGTAAGTCGCTTTCCTTGCCTAACGCCCCGGCCACACTGCAGCGACCTTTTTCACATGTAGGCGCCTGCTGGCCGCTTGATGCTGCAGCTTGATTGGCTGTCTTCCTGTCTTTCCGTCTTCAATTCGTCGATTTCAAATTGGCCCCTCCTCTCGTCGCTGCCGTCCACCGCTCATCGCCTTGCAAAGCATGCTGGGATACCTGGCGACGTATCCAATGGGCAACAGCGACATCAGGCCTCTACACGCGAAAAAGGTGGCTGCAGTGCAGTGTGCACAAGGCATAACCCCAACCATCAGTGCTGGAGGCAAAAGTGTACCTTCTGCGTCGGCAATGATGATGCAGACAGGACGTGACATCCAGAAGTAGGACACCATGGGAGTGAGAGCCTGTTGCTTACTGGCCACTTGTTTTAGCCTATTTCATAATTTGTCAGACTTCCATGGCATCGATTTCAGACGTGGTGGAGTGACCAGGGCACCTAGTGAGTTACAAAGTGACACCAAAGGGGTCTTGACCAAACGTCACGTATATGTTGGGAGTGAAAACGACTGGATTTAGTATGTGTGACCACAGCGGGAACTGAGCTCATAACCCTAAAGAGTGTTGATGCCATGTTCTTTATTGAGCTTTACTGTTTACTTGTGCTGGTTTAGGCCCATGAATCACATTGTGAATCTGTGCGCTCTGCTTTCTGACACTGGAGCAGGACTGCGAAATATCTGTTTTCTCTCTACAGGTTTTATAGCAGCTGGTAAATCCCACAATCCACCAGTCACTTTCACCATGTTACAAGCCAGTTTGAGAACAGAACAGGGCTGCTAAAGTAAACAATCCACACTGCAAACACGAGCAGTTGGGCTGGGTAGTGGTCATTTTGCACCCTGGTCTAGACCTCAAATTGGAAAGACAACCGTTAAATGTCTTGTTTACATCCTGGTTTAAATTTGTTCATGATGGACTACAGGCTGGAACTGGCCAGATATTGGCATCACATGCTATTATGATATATGATTTAAAATTATGATAGACAATATTGTGAAGCAATGAATGAAAATTCTGTCAATAATATGACAAACGATGTAGCCTAATTCACTCTATTGGTTATCATTATTATTATCTCATTATAGCCCTCCCCTACCTGGATAAATCAATTAAAATGAAAATAGGCGAGGAATGTCATCCATATTGATTTCTATCCCATGTACACCAACCCCCAGCACAACATTACTCCCTGCCCTCAAACTGTTGCCATATCACAGCCTTCAGGCATGTAAGTCATGCTGGAAAGGGGATTTTACTTACAAGCAACATATCAGCCTATAGGCCTATAGAATGTCAAACACGTGGATTTATTCTAAGTATAATAATGAATTTGCTATCCCCCCTTTTGGCCAGAAGCCCAATTGTCAGAAGCCTAATTGTCTGACGTGTTTGCATGCAGGGCAGACATGATTGTGTTCCCATGGCCTGCATGGTGAAAATATGACTCTGCTCTCAACCATTTGGTGCTGCAGGCTCTGCAGCAAAAGGCTTGGACTGCTTTGGCTCGGCTGAACAGGGCAGCTGTTGTGTAAAACAAGATTTTTGTATTACAGCCCTATATAAGCAATAAAAAATATGTGTTTTAGATGTAAATCAATGCAGAATAATGTTCCGTTTGTGTTGATGCATGTAATGCCATATCTGTGCATGTGGGGAAATTGGAACGACCAAAGCTGATTCAGAATATGAATGTGCATTATCCATATTATAGTGTGGTGAAGTTTGATCCCCAATTTTTCAGATTTTGTTGCTGAAACTGCCATTGAGTTTAAACCATCTACCTAATAGTCTAATGGGGCCAGGGGTGTCTTTTTAAATTCAGCTATTAATCCACGCCTTGAGTAAAAAGGACTTTGACCCCCAAAACTTTCATTTTTCACGATTCTTCTGCTCTCCCTAAATGGGCGTTTGAACACTAAAGTCATTAGCTTTACACCTTTGAATAGGATTCCCCAGCTAGCCCCTTTAGCCCTTTCAAAGAGCATTCTTCTTCTAAGAATGTAGCCTAGCACTGTCAGGTCGCGCTTGGGTCAATCAGAATCATTGACCGCTGCAGCGTCACCGTTCCATCAGTCCAGAGCTGACCGCGGGACCATCCAGAGTTCACCCGGCCCATTGTTCTGCATGCTCCGGTCAGCCGCGAGACAACACAGTGGTTCTCAAAGTGGGGTCCGGGGACCCCCAGGGGTCCTTGAGGGAGTTCCAGGGGGTCCCCAGCAAAAAGGGGATTAGCCTTTTTTTTTTTAAATTAGGCTACTATAATGACATGACTATTTTGGTCATGGGTTTCATATATAAAAGGGGCAAGTGCGCAATCTGTTCTGTTTTGTTTTTTGTTCCCCTCCCCGATTTTTTATCCAATTTTTATCCCCGATTAGTACTGTTTCAATTTTTGTCCCACTGGCCATGCACTGACGATGTCATAGCATTTGTGAAATTGTGACATCACTTTCTCTAAATCTTATCAGATGGCGTCTGCGTGGTCTAATTTGTGTCCGTTTAAAAGTTTGAGGCTACTACCTAACACACAAGCAGAGCTGCCAACATGGGCTATTGTTGGCCATGTAGCCTATAGGGCAAATGCAGTAGGTAATTCAAATAAAAAGATCAAGGTATTTAGCCTACTCATTCAAACCAAAAATTCGTTAGGACGTCCGCCTAAAACTGGGATAAACTGGGTTTATGTGGTTTATCCTCCGCTTGTCGCTTGTCGCTTGTCCTAAAGCCATTTTTATTCAGCCTCCTCGCTCGAGCTCCCATCGAATCGACTTCAAATGGTTGGTATTGATTAACGTCCTCACTCGAGAAAGACTATACTGCTTGAGCCCTTTTGTGGATGAACTAGGCCTGCCGAGAGGACGGCTGCACAAAATGATGCAAATATTGTTTTCTAGTCGACATTGAACATTTGATAATTTGACATTTTATATTTAAAATGTTATAAAGATGTCGATTTCCCCAACTGAATTCAACACTATATAGCCATCCTGACTGCATCTCAATGCTAGACAAAATGTTGAAATGCGGGCTAAATTGAGCTCTCATAACGAGTTGGGTCCTTGCATAAAGCCATTCAGATGTCTTTTCTTTCTGTTTCACTTTTTCATCTTAGACAGGCTGACCGCCGGCTCACCCCTCCGCCCCCGGCCCTCTGCCGGGTCAAAGCCGAGCGAGAGCAGCTCTAACCCGGTTTGGACATTAACTGACCCCCCGCCCTCTGGGAACCGCACCGTCTAGGACCGACCTGCTATGGCAAAGTGGATAATTTTGACTGTAAATTGCGGATGAAATATTGAATATTATAGACTATAGGTTCACACATATATAGCCTAAATGTTAAAATCAAATGTTTTGCAATAAAAGCTTCCACTCATTTGATGGATTAAATATTTCAGAATTTTAGCGTTTTATGCCTTCAAAACTCCACATGTAATTACATTTGGCCTCAGTTTTTGTAGGCTATAAGTTAGGCTACAATTCTAAATTGGTTAGCTTGATGCTCTTATAGGGAGAGTTAAGCCGGTCTCCTTTATCTCGCAATAATTGAGGCACACCGCATATCACCACATTTAGGCCCATCAACATGTTTTTTTTATGTAAAAGCAGAATTATTAAAATCAACAAGTCATTAAATTCACACGAAGTTCCAAAACGTAAATTGTAACCTATCCTGTTTTGATTGGAATGTTGCTTGCGCATAGGATTATGATGTTATCATAATGTTGAATGATTTCGTGTCCTTCAAACACAGCGGTCTTATGGTTTTGAGTAAAAAAACAAAACGTTTAGAGGCTTTAAATTGCTGCACATCAGAAGGATGTTATCAGGCTATTCTTGCAATTATACACTAAATGCGCATGAGCTTCTCTCGATATAATAAAGGCATGAAGGCTGGGTGTCAAAATAGCTGTTAAAGTTAACAGCTCAAACATGTTAGCTTGGCATAGCCTATGGTGTTTACATCAGGATTACGACCCCGAAAGGAAATACCAC
Organism: Poromitra crassiceps; assembly: GCF_964638095.1. NCBI lineage: Eukaryota > Metazoa > Chordata > Actinopteri > Beryciformes > Melamphaidae > Poromitra > Poromitra crassiceps. The sequence goes on along the minus strand of NC_139633.1, from coordinate 1,576,468 downwards.
CAGTCTGCTCTCCCAGCCATTTTGGCAAGTGACAACCAGCAATATGACAGTAACAGCGCAGGAGCAAACATGACTTGTGGGTTTTTTAAGCGAAACCCTCACAACTTAAAAAATATAATTAGACAAATATGATAGATGAATATAATAATAATGACACAATAATAACAATAATAATAATAATAATAATAATAACTATTACAATTATTATTATTATTATTATTATTATTATAATTATCCCTTATATTTTCGAAATACCGGTAAGTCGAATTGATGTCAAAATAAGACAGTATAGGGCTGTCTAGGACACATATGAACAGGTTTCCTTTAGCCCACACATGCTGCGGAAATATATCTCACACGCACACACGCGCACACACCGCAAGTTCGCTGCTTATGCGTTATTCTTTTCATAAGGACCCCGAGGCAAACATAAAAAATATCGTTTGATCAATTTAGTTCCAGGATCCCAATGGGAACCCATTCAGAAAAGATAATTAGCCTGTTGTTGAATATAACTTAGCACTACTATTAAGGGACCCCATGGGCATTTGAAATAATAATAATAATAATAATAATAATAATAATAATAATAATAATAATAATAATAATAATAATAATAATAATGTACTTCCCTCTGTTTTATATTGTGTTGATAGAGCAGCAATAAGTTGAAATAATGCCTGATGTCTTGACCAGCATCATAATAGGCTATCTTACCCCAAAACATGCAAAAAAATCACCTTAAACCCCATTCAATTTGATGTCAAGTATTAAGCTATTAATACGCTATAGCCTATCGTAACTTACACATTGAAATAGCAGTTAAATGAAATTGCTGTTGGATACCTGGGAAACCCCCCCATCACGGACCCCCGCGGGTCCCCAGACCACCGCTTGGGGAACCCCCTCCCTGCTCTTTACGCTCATAACTTCAATCGGTGCCAAATATGAAAACAAGAAGAAGGTGTCACTTACTTTCGTTCTGATCTCGCGCTAAGATACGATGGTTATTGTAAAATCCAGTTTGGAAAGCTGCGTCAGGATCAGAGCGTGTTTACGCACAAAGAGCATTCTGTCTGTTGTTTTCGGCCAAATATATCCTCCTATCCCATCTGGCCGGCCGGCGGCTATTCCGTGTGAGTTATATTTTGGGGCTTGTCAAAGCGGCGGCAATAAAACACACTTTATTACCGTCACGTGCTCTGTGGGTTTTTCCCCCGCTGCTCCCACTCGCGTTCATAAATTATTAGGCCTACACCACTTGATTCACTGATGGCGCCAGGAAAAAAAGAAGGGAAAAGACACAAAGGGACAAAGCCTTTAATCTAGAGTTTTGCGCTGTTGGAGTTTTTAATAAAACTGCATGCGGAGTTGGCGAGTTCGCTTTGATTGATTTGATCTTGTGTCCCTTTAATGCAGTTTTGTTTTTATTTTGTTTTGTTTAGGTGTGTTGGAGAGGGAATTGGCATTTTTTGGAGATAGAAGATTTAGAAAGATCTGTCGAACCGAGATTTCTTGCTATTGTGTTTTTAGTTTCAATTGAATTATTACAGTGAGATACTTTTTTCATCCTGACGTGTATTAGTCTTTCAATGCAACAATTGTCAAACTAAAGCTTGAGGCAATTGGACATTTGTGAGCGGAGCAAAATCCGTGCGTAAAAAGGATTTCGTGTGCGTAAAACAGGTCGTCTGCGTTAAAAGTCACTATTTTGCAAGCCGCATGACTCTCGGGTGTTTTGGCTACAAAACCAGCAGAGACAAACAGTGTAAACAGTGTTTGCATTTTTCTGGAAGTTGCTGGAATGTTGGCTGGCATTTGTTTCCTGCTTTGATTTCCGTAAATGGGGAGCAATAAAACCATAAACAGCCTCTGTGAAAACAGACCGTGTGTGTGTGTGTGTGTGTGTGTGTGTGTGTGTGTGTGTGTGTGTGTGTGTGTGTGTGTGTGTGTGTGTGTGTGTGTGTGTGTGTGTGTGTGTGTGTGTGTGTGTGTGTGTGTGTGTGTGTGTGTCAAAGTGGACACCGGTTTGCTTGCTTTAACAGCTCAGCGGCTGGTGAGGACATTAAGTGTCAAAACAGAACACAAAACCAAAAGCTAAGCCATCTAAAGGATGTGGGGGGGGGGGGGGGGGGGGGGGGGGGCTATATCAATTATATAACCCTAACCAGGACCACCAATATCAATAATAGGCTAGACATACTCAACTAATAGGCCTAGTACTGGGTACTAATAACCTTATATCCTATAGCTTAAAAAGTATAATAATAATGACAACCATAATAATAATTACTATATTGGAAATAGGAAAAAAAGGAAGGTCCGCACACTGGAGCTCCAATGACCTTTTTATTAAGCCATGCATCCAATACGTGACGTTTCGAGCTCCTGCTCTTCCTCAGACAATATATTGGAAATAGGCCCTCAGTGCTCGGCTGGGCTCGTCTCGACAGATGAAAGTATCAAAATGACCCTGAAATTTTACATTTTTAGTCGCACTAATGAGTGAAGATATGCTCAAATTAATGTTATATATCAGATGTTGCAAAATGCTGATCAGTGACCACGAAACAATTCATCTGAATATTTATGCACAGAGCAAAAATCATCACCAGGCACTGTTTCACTTGCACCAAGTCAAATTCCTCGTTTGTAATCTAATTACTTACTATATGCCTATCAAAAATAGCTATGTTGAATCTTGAATCTTTAGGCGTTCAATAGTAGACGCAGGCCTATAAGTCGACCTATGGATTTCTTGAAAACTATACGGTGGCATAATTTTTTTCTTTCTTTTTTCCCCCAACGCCAAGCCACTCGAGGTCGTGATTTACAGAGACAGGGTTTGGCGTCGAGCCTTTACAACGGCTGTGCAGTAAGATCAGTGAAAGCACCGCAGCACGGTCAGCAGTGTGAAAACATAATCCTGGAACAGATCTCTGTCTGGGGTGCATTCAAGGTGACTGGGGAAAGGGATGTTCGGACTTGGATGAACTGAGGAAGGCGTCTGAACCCGTGGGCTGATCCCTGAGCGTGTAGCTCCATCTAGCGTTCACAACGAAAACAGCAGCCTACATAGCCAACTGTGCCGACTCCGAGCCAGTACCCCGACCTGCAGCGACTATCCTAGATGGGTGACGTAAGCACCGCTCTGTATAAAGAAAATAATCGTGCTGCCTCGAAAACTGAAGAAAGAAACAGCAGATCGATAGGGATATGGATGCATTATCTCTTATTTTAATATATTTATATCTCTTATTATATATATATTATATTGTTGCTGTTTTATGATGTCTTTGTATGTCCTGTTTTATTAGACCAGGGACCATGTTGGAAATAAGTGTTTACACTTTCACATGTTTTATCCGTTGGATTGTGTTGTCTTTTATAATCCACAATACATCAAATCAAATCAAATCAAACTATTGCTCAATGTCTGCCCATGTGCACGTGCACCTCCATTGGGGGGGGACCAAAGGAATAATTGGAACATTTGGAGATAATATTTCCTGGATGTTGCCGCCCTCTGGTGGATCATGTTAGCTACAGCAGCTTTGGCATAAATACATTTTACGATGACATACCCTTAATACTGCACCAACATTTCCAGCAACTGCAAAGTAGCCGGCCTATGAAATTAGCCGATCTACTGTTTATTGAATGAGCAGCCTAATAGCCATTACAGCTGGCATGTGAAAGATAACAGGCTGCAGCTATGCTAAAACACCAAATATGCATACATCAACATTATGTTGAGGCAACTAATAGGTCTAGCATTTTCTTATAATTAGTTTGATAGCTTGCTCACCTACATTGATTTTAAGGTACCAATATTTGCATCACCGGTTCTCAAAGTGGGGTCCGAGGACCCCAGGGTGGGTATCGGTCCAGGGGGTCCCCAGCAAAATGGGGGGTTTTCACTATAATACAATCAAATGGGGGTCTAATAGTGGTCTAATTCATGCCAGTTTATGGGCCCTTGCTGTGAAAATGTTTGAGAACCACTATAGGACCAACAGCAAATGAGGACAGAGAAGCCAGATCGAGTCCCAGTTGTCCAAATTGAATTATCTCAAACTATGTCATATATAGCCTATTAAACTCTGCAATTTTTATTTTCAGTTTTGAAATTCTTTGGTTGTTAAAAATCTAAAGCAGAAAAAGTGTTTGTTCTAGACAGAACCTCTTCAGAACACTAACAAATACAAGAGGGAATATGTACCTGTAAGCATATCAGTTCAGAGAGTGAGGGGACAAACCTGAGCTGGTCTTTGTCTTCGGGAAGCGTCCCTCTAAGGTCTTTCTGCTGGCCTGTAGGGACGCAAAGAGGAGTGTGTAACTCACACGCATGCACACACACACACACAAACACACAAACAACCAGATTATCTTTGTATGTTTCTCTTACATCTGCCTGCCTGTCTGTCTGTCTGTCTGTCTGCCTGCCTGTCTGCCTGCCTGCCTGTCTGTCTGTCTGTCTGCCTGTCTGTCTGTCTGTCTGCCTGTCTGCCTGTCTGTCTCCCTGTCTGCCTGTCTGTCTCCCTGTCTGCCTGTCTGTCTGTCTGTCTGCCTGCCTGCCTGTCTGCCTGCCTGTCTGTCTGTCTGTCTGTTTGTCTAAATTTGTGTCCCTCTCATTCTCTGTCTCTGTCTGTCACTCTCTTTTGCTGTCTGTCTGTCTGTCTGTCTGTCTATCTGCCTGCTTGCCTGCCTGCATGCCTGCCTGCCTACCTGCCTGTCTGTCTGTCTGTCTGTCTGTCTAAATTTGTGTCTCTCTCATTCTCTGTCTCTGTGTTAGTCTTTTGCTGTTTGCCTGCCTGTCTGTCTGTCTGTCTGTCTGTCTGCCCCTGCCTGTCTGTCTGTCTGTCTGTCTGTCTGTCTGTCTGTCTGTCTGTCTGTCTGTCTGTCTGTCTGTCTGTCTGCCTGCCTGTCTGTCTGTCTGTCTGTCTGTCTGCCTGTCTGTCTGTCTGTCTGTCTGCCTGCCTGTCTGTCTGTCTGCCTGTCTGTCTGTCTGTCGATATTTCTGTCCTCTCATTCTCTGTCTTTCTCTCTCACATGCATGCACACACAAACACAAACACATACACACTGTGTGTATGTGTTTGTGTGTGCATGCAACACACACACACACACACACACACACACACACACTGACTGACAATCGATCAGATTCTCTGTCTTGCCATTTTTCCGTCTTATGTCCGTCTGTCTCTCTCTTGTCTCACTGTTTGTGTTCCTGTCTCTCTTCCTGTCTGTCTCACTCTCTGTCACCCTTTATGTAGCTATACCTCTCTCTCCCT